>NC_050187.1:30520885-30703385 GCF_008315115.2 Sander lucioperca
CTATAGCTGGAACAACACTGAATAAACATTTACACACAGGTACACATGCACAACGATGCACACGAACAGACACAATGGATGGGATTGCAGACTGAATAATAAATTAAGAAAGGGAGAACATTGAGACAGAGGACAAAGAAAGTTGTTTAACCTTTAAATATCACAGACCAACTCAGCAACTAAAAGCAACCCCAAACTGTGTATGTGTCACTTTAAATATCAAGATATATTAAAAATCAGACAAACATTTTATATAGGTGTGCATATTTTACAGTACAATATAGATCAGTGGTGTTCAGTGAGCACAAGTAAAACATTTCCATTCAGACAAGAAAGAAAGAAATAATCAAACAAAAGGAGCAAATGTAAAAAAAAATAGAATACACTTGGATGGATGATGTTTGAAGTTTTAAAGTACGCCAAAATATAGTAAAAGGCAAAGTTCCTGCCTGAATTATTTAAAAGTACAACTTCATGTTTTGTTTTTTGTTAATATAATAATAATATTGTAAATAATGTCAATATAATATAATTCTTATATATGAAAAGATAAATAAAAACATTACCAAACTTAACTAATAGTCTTGTACATTTTAAGGTTGGAATGAGTTTATCCAAGCAATCTTACAGCACTGACTGTAGATATGTGACAAAGATTTGATTCCTCACTGGCTTCCCAGTGTTCCTTCATATTAACTGAGTTAAAGCCAGTTTATATTACTTTTTGACTGATAGCTACACAATACTGGCAGATTGATTTCCCCTACATTTCCCAAGAGTCTCTTGGGTCAGAGGCAAGGCAAGACAAGGTAAGGCAATTTTATTTATATAGCACATTTCAGCAACAGTGCAATTCAAAGTGTTTTACATAAAACATTAAAACGCAGTTAGAAATGAAAACAAAATTAAAAACAGATAGAATAAGATAGTAATATATACAGGAATAAAATTCACAGTGCAGTACAATAAAGGCAACGTGAAAAAGATAGGTCTTCAGCCTTGATTTAAAAGAGCTGAGAGTTGTTGCGGACCTACAGTTCTGGAAGTTTGTTCCAGATATGTGGAGCATAAAAACAGAACGCTGCTTCCCCCTTTTTGGTTCTGATTCTGGAAACAGCAAGCAGACCTGTCCCAGATGATCTGAGAGGTCTGGGTGGTTCATAGTTTACAAGCAGATCCAAAATGTATTTTGGCCCTAAACCGTTTAGTGATTTATTAACCAGCAGAAGTACTTTGAAATAAATTCTTTGAGGCACAGGAAGCCAGTGTAAAGACTTCAGAACTGGAGTGATGTGATCCACTTTTTTGGTCTTTTTTCTTTTTTTGGCGTTCTGAATCAGCTGCAGCTGTCTGATTGATTTTTTAGGGAGACCTGTAAAGACACCGTTACAGTAGTCAAGTCTATTGAAGATAAAAGCATGGACAAGTTTTTCTAAATCCTGTTGACACATAAGTCCTTTAACCCTTGATATATTTTAAGGTGATAATAGGCAGACTTTGTAATTGTCTTAACGTGGCTGTTAAAATTCAGGTCAGAGTCCATAATTACACCAAGATTTATGGCTTTGTCTGCTGTTTTTAACATTGTTGATTGAAGGTGAGCGCTGACTTTTAATCGTTCATCTTTTGCTCCAAAAATAATCACCTCAGTTTTTTCTTCGTTTAATTTAAGAAGATTCTGGCACATCCAGTCGTTAGTTTTATCAATGCACCTAGCCAGTTCTTGTATTGGACTGTAGTCCCCAGGCGACAAGGTTATGTAAATGTGTGTGTCGTCCGCATAACTGTGATAGCTTATGTTGTTGTTTTCCATAATCTTAGCTAGTGGAAGCAAGTAGATATTAAATAGAAGAGGCCCCAAGATGGACCCTTGGGGAACTCCACACATCATACTTGTATGCTCAGATGCATACTTACCTATAGACATATAGTAGTTTCAAAAAGTTATTCTTTAAATAGGATTCAAACCACTTTAATACTGAGCCAGAAAGGCTCTATCGTTCAGCCCTAGCAAAAAGTCTCCTTCAGTTTTTGAAGCTCTGGGTCAGGAATATTGGCGTCCCTTTTTGACGCTCTGGGTCAGGACATTTGTTTAACTGACATACTGACACTGAACGAGACCGTTAGGTTTAGGAAAAGATCATGGGTGGGGTTACAAAATGTACATTTCAGTGACACGCGGGACAAGAACGGGACACGAGCCCTGGTCTCCTGGGTCTTTCGTACTACTCACTACTGTTGTCGCTTTAAATAAGACGTCATCTTACAGTGCAGCAGTCAAGCTGCTGTTATGCCCAGAGTGTTCCATACAGATGCTAAAGGGGGATTTTTGCGTCTGTATCTCAAGCTGAGAGCCACTGACCAAGCGTCAGTATTTTACGAGTTGGGAATGAGAATGTGTTGCACCCACCACCACTATCTTTCTTAGATTCTGCCTTTACATATTCAAATAATTATGTGCTAAACCACACGGTACAGTCTCTCTCTGTCAGTTTTACCAGCCAGCCGCCTCTGACTGCAGAATTTGAGGAAAGCTTAAGTAAGACAAACACTGCCATCCATCTATTTTCTCCTTAAACTGCTAACAGTCTTCACCCAACAGCTGGGGACTCTCTGTTCTCAGGAGGGAGGTCTATTCATCTCACTCTCATTCACTCACTCTCTCTCTCCCTGTGATATTTTTCACTCTTTTTCTCCACTTCTGTCTCAGGGGGTTCTTTTTTTTCATCTTGACCTCTCAGCCAGTTAATCTCAGGTCATTAGACAGCCATTTGTCAACGCCTGGACATCAAGGAGTGTAAGGTCTGCTGGCCTCGCTCTCTCCACTTCAGATTCTTTACTCTCTCCTCTCCTGTCGCCTCTCCCCTGCTCTGCCAGCAGGCCTCAAGGCCCTGCACTCGTTTCTTCTCATCTTTTCCCTCTCTCGTTTTCCCCTAAGTGCTGATGGACAGTACACTTCAAGCTAGGCCTGAGGGAAGGCTGTGAGGCAGGAGAGAGCAAGCCAGGAAGGGAGATAGAGAGAAACAGAGAGAGAAAGGTGGGTGGAAAGACTAACAGGTTTACTATACGAAGCAACAGAACGCAAGAGAGGCTGAGAGAAGGAAGCAGTGGAGAAGAAAGACTGACTGAGAGAATGTCAGAAAAAATATGTAGAGATGACTATGAGAGAGAGACAGAATGTGGCAAAGAGAGAAATAGGGGAACAGATTGTGATGGAGAATGGCAGAGAATGGTTGTTTGCTGTATAGAGATGCATCTGTGGTCTATCACATCCTGACTTTGCATTACCGTGGAATCACCAGAGGCCCAAAACTGTTCTAGACAGTTTGATGTCTACAGTGTTCACCACAGGAGAATCTATGCACTTCTAGACAATGCCAGTACATACTTTGAAAAGTAAACCAGTAAAAACACAAAAATTCTATTATCAACATAGCAAGCTAGCTGGCTGGAGCCTGTTTCACAAAAGCAGAATATATAAATCCAGGATAACTGATAAAGCGAGGCTTGACCTAGTCTAATCTGTGCATCCTGGCTTGGTGCGTTTCACGAAGGCCAAGCCAGGCTGAGGAGGAGCGACTAGGTTGAGCCAGGCTGAAGTAATTCAGATAGATGCGCGTCCACGGCTTTCCTCAAAAGACCGCGAGGTCGATCACAGATTTACTGATGCCAAAATGGAGAATAGGCATTGTACATACTTTATACAGAGTGAGCAGCAGCTTCTTGTGGAAGTATGATGATGTGAAACACATTTTTGTATAAAAAGAAAAGAAACACGGCCGCTGTAATGAAACAGTGAGAGAAAGCATAGCAGACGATCACGGACCGACTGAATGCGTGTGTAGCCTAAACATATACATTAACTGACCACTGCTCTGAATTGAAACCGTCATAATCATTCCATTCAAGGATTAGGTTACTAATCATTTGCACAAATTAACAGTTGTACTCTTTGCCTTAAAAGTAAGCAGAAGATAATGTTACTCAGGAAATTTGTGTAATCGTTGAATTTTATTTCAGTAACACTTTGGAATGTACATCGTTTCTGTTTTGGGGAAATTTGCTTGTGGTTTAAAAACAGTGTCCTTCCAGCTGCAACAGTGGACCAGGGACTGCATGTCCTATAATGAAACATACAGTGTCCGCTCATAGTGACTAAGGCAGTATCAATCTCGGAACCCATCGGCTGTCAGCCTGGCAACAATTTAGCCTCTGGGGGCAATGGCCAAAATTTTGATAGTTCCGGTGTAGCCAACAGACATCCGGGCCAAGACTTCCTCTTCCATGCACCAAGTCCGATTTGCATATTATATAATAATATAATAAAATACATAAGCTAAATCGTCGTCAGACATTCTGAGACTGCAGCCAATGCCTTCCGCCTCTTATGCTCTCCACAGCCAAAGCCTGCTCAAACTTGATTGGTCAATTGTTTCTAGAAGGGATGTGGGATGGCAATGTCAGTCAATCACTTTGGTCTGACTGAAATATCTCAACACTTTTTGAATGGATCAGCACAAAATTACAAAATTGTATACAGACATTCATGGTTCCTACGTGATGTATCCTAATGGCTTCAGTGATCCCCTGACTTTTCCCTTATATATTCTGATTTGATCAAAGAGTTGTATCCTTTAATAATCCATTCTTGCTCTTTCTGGATAAATGAAAGGTTTCACCACCTGGTCTACTGACACTTGAAGGGATTTGTTTTTGGGTTGTGAGTGCCACCTTAACCACAGAATGCTGAGTCAGTTTGTACACTAAAGAGAAACGCTGAGCCATAGTATACTTTGTTTCACATGGGTCTGTTTTTCATGGTAGGAGCAATTCTAAATGATTGCACAAAAGAAACAGCCAACTGTTTAAGCAGCAGTGTGGCCTAGATATTGTAGTATAATACAACTGTTTTAAAGTGATTTTCTGTTGTCCCTCTTTTTACTATTACTCTTACCGCTTAACTAGCCATTAATTCTCCATCACCTTCCCTCCTACTTTCCATCTATTCTTGATCCTTTTTATCAAACTGGCCTCCCAGCAGCCTACCCTACCCATTGAATCCCATTTTCAGTATTTTTCTGCTAATGAAAGTCTTTTTTTGTGTTGTTACTCTCTTGCTTGAATTTTCCCAGTGAAATGCCCTTGTCATTTTTTCTGAACGCTAACATTTTCTGCTGGAGTAAAGGTGGCTGAGCGGTTGCTACAACATGGTTGCTTTGTCTGCCATGTTTTAAAGTTTGATAAAAGTCTTAATTTACCCAGAATTCATGGCAACTTAGTCAAACTTGAGATAGTCAAGAACTATACAGCTTTGTGCATGACACGAATTGAGATGTCTATCTAAAGACTAAAGACTATTCAGATCTAAACCATAGTCAAACTCTATCTTTGTGAAAATGATTCCAAATGTTTTTCTCTCCAGTCAACATGACATCATGACTTCGCGTAAATATACACGCCAACTTTCTTAAGCCAAGTGGCGTGTTATCTGTACGCTTTTTCAGCTATCCGCGTGTATGTCTGCACTGTATGGAGCGGGCGTACACATACACGCGAGAAGAACGTGTTATCGGGAGAACGTGTTATAAATGAAAAACAGGGTTGCCTTAGGTAAAAGAAGAAAGCGACGGTTGAGTTTAGGAAACGTCACACGTGGTCATACGCGGGACGCGACCCCCGGTCTCCTGGGTGAAAGTCCTGTGTTTTACCCATCCTCCACCCTGACCAACCTCTCTACTCTGATTTTTGCTCTTTAATACTACTCGCAATCGCAAGGTAATGTTAGTCAATGGAGGCCAAACGGCGTTGATGAACACGCTAAAAAGCGAGTATGCGTCTTGATAACACGCCAATAATGGCATACGAATTGGCGTGTCATACATACGCCATTTCATGAGATCAGTCTGCCCCAGTAGAGCTGCAAAGATGAATAGATTATTTGTCAACAATTAAATTATTTGCCAATTATTTTTCTCCTCACGAACCCAAAGGGGGCATTCCAGCTGAGTAGAGACTGTCTATGTCCTTTTAGAAGGTGTGGAAAAACAAAAGATTTTTTCATGTAATTTGGAGGATTTGTTGGCCGAGTAACATGGTCTTGGACTCGGAAGTGGAATTCTCAAGTCAACTTGCTTCACCATCCAGCATGCTGTGAAGGTCACGGCACAAAGACCATGAATTCAATGTGCTTATCATCCTTGTCCTGCAAAGAATCCCTGGGAAAATGTGGCAAAATCCCTGTGACTAGACCTTTGTTTGTACGATTTACAGCCAACAATAATCTTGTTAAACCACATTTAAGTTTAGTGGTATATCACAGTGGAACCTTGGCAGGTATAGTATTGGATGAGTATATTCTCTACCTTTTTTGTAGTGCCTTGTTCATTGTTTTGTAACCTTCTAACCAGCCCCACAGGCACCTCACGTATTGAGATTCTGCAGCTGTTCCCTCCTTTTCAATTTTTTATACAGTGCTAACAAAACCAACCTGAGCTGCTTTTTGCATGCATTTCTTGAAATTACCTTGAGATCACACTGCGCTGCTGAAGATCCAGCTGTGACGGGTTTCTCTGGGTTATTTGTTCACTATCTCAAAGTGGCGCAGGAGCTTCTGCATTGTGTGTATTTACTTGGGTTCTTAGACGGCTGCATTCTCCTGCACAGGGAATCCGAGTACAGAAAGCCCGGCACTTCACTTTGTGAAGGGTTGCATCATTGACGTGACAAAGAGGGAGAAGAAATGAGGAGGAAAAGGGGACGGAGGGAGCGAGAAAGTAGGGGGATAAAGTGTAGGAAAAGGAAGTGAGAGAGTGGAGAAGGTAAAACGGAGAGGTAGTGAGAAAGAGAGATTGCACGGAGGGATGGGTTCAGGCAATCTGCGAGAGGTCACACCTCCATCTCTCTTTTCATCTCTGTAAAGACAGACACATGAGCTCTGAGATGGATGGAGAGGCATCAGTAAACAAGTGTGACAACTATCGCGCCGTCTCTCCATCTTTCAATTGGTCTAGAGTGACTCATCTGTCACTTACAATCTGTGATGAAGTGTGTGTGTTTGATTGTGTGTTTATCTGTGTGTACATGTTTGTACGTGTGTGTACACATGGAAAGCGTATGTGTGAGAACATTGCTCAAAAGTGTGTCATCTCGGCAAGGAATAAAAATGCACACACACACACACACACACTCTCATACAGGCTGATGTATTGAGCTGTTATGAGTCCTTGGTTTGACGTGACATCCAGCCTCAATTTTCACCCTCTAGCTTTGGTGTCCATCATTGCAACATCCTCTATTTCTGAGCGTGTGAGTCTGTGTTGGAGTTCAGGTGGCGGTGTTGTGGGATGTGTGTCTGTAATATTTGTGCGTCTGTTTGTGATAGTCGAGGTGGAATGAGGGCAGCGGGGAGGAAGGGACGGGAAGCTGACAGCAGCTTGACAGAGAAAAAACACATCTCAAGGTGTGAGATGACTTAAAGGTTTTTCTGAAGCTCGTAAGTCATTTTGAAGCACCCTGTGTGGCCATGTGGTTACCCCATCTCATCCCCGGGGCCATATTTCTGCCTCCATTTTGTCTCACTATGTAATCAGTGGATTTCATCTCAGCCACAATATGGAGTGTTGATAGTGTCTGCTTTGAGGGAATTTGCTTGGGATATAAAAAGTGTCCTCCTTCAAGCTGCAGTTGTACATGGCAGAAATATCCTTGAACAGAGAGTGCAAAGGAATAACATGACACAGTGCTGAGCACCAAAGAAACGTCTATTTATTTGTGTTGTGTCTTGCTCAAGGACCCTTCAGCAGGGTGGATATTTGTCATTGAAAGGGAACTCAGAATTTTGAGAGTTAGTTGCCCTCTGTATTGAAGATTAGCCATCTTCAGTAGTAAAGTAATGGATCAGTTTGGAAAGATCAGAATAGAGTTGTGCTAATAATTTAGTTTTAATGAGGCTGCACACCCACTGTGCTTCTGAGTAATATCTTAAATTATTCAGCACACATTTCTTTTAAACATCGGCCGTATAGTGACAGTTTGGGCTGTTCAGCTGCACGCATTACGAGACCAAAACATTAAGCCTGTCTACAATATCAGATGTACAGGAGGACAATAAGAGGGTGAAACACCAACTGGCACGTCTTCATAATGGTCCACCTGATTTGCAGATAAAACTTAGGGCTGGGCGTTCTGACAATATATATATATATATATATATATATATATATATATATATATATATATATATATATATATATATATATATTAAAACGATGTAAAAAACTATCCTATTTTTTTTCTGCATCATTTCTATTGTGATGTCGAAAACACCGTCGGCTGAACAGCGTTAAGGCAATATTAAGTAATTTGGACAGCGCTTTATGTTCAGATCTTGCCATGTTATGTTTATTATGCTATAAATGAGAAAATGCTCAGTACTTTTCATTTGTCAAGCATTTAATCCACACTAGTATACAAAAATTGCTTTACCATGGGGTTATTTCATTTATGTATCTATAACCCTGCCCCCAAACACATCCATACAGTAAGTGTTGACAGCCCTGTTACTTACCTCTGGCCATCAAACTGGTCAACACATGTCCAACATCATGTATAACTACTTTGCCAGATCAGTAGCCGGTGCAACTACACAAGAACCAAAGAAACTCTGTGCTGCATGCTGATGTGTGCCTCGGCACCTTCTTGACTTGACTGCGGCAGCATTGTGCACAGACATGAAAGCGTGCGCCTGCACGCCTGCCACATTTCCATTGTAAGAAGGTGTTAAATCAATGCATGCAGACAGAGCTCGTTGAATTTAAAAAGCGAGGCTGAGCTCAGAATATGGTTTGACTTGCAGAAAATCTGTGCGTGTGTGTGTGTGTGTGTGTGTGTGTGTGTGTGTGTGTGTGTGTGTGTGTGTGTGTGTGTAAGAGAGAGATCTGACTGGGGAATACTTGCAGTTTGTATAGAGCTCACATCTTTCAGTCACTCCTTTATGAAGCAAAACTGATGCAACAATATACCACCCTACACAGCCGGGTATAGTTACACATGATTAAAAACCTGCCCCTCTCTCTTTCTCTTAACTACCTTTTTTTCCCTCCTCTCCTTCTTAACTCTCTCCACTCTGTGCCTCTCCTGTTTCTCTCCCATTGATTCAGTTTATCCCTTTTACTTTTCTCTCTCCCACCCTTTCTTTCTCAAATCCTCCAACTGCCCCCACCTCCCTTAATGATGGTAATCTCCCTGTAGTATAGGATTGTCAGACTTTGATCAAAAGCCAGCCGCTTTCTTTCACTCTGCTTCTCTCAGACCTCTCTGTACTTTAACTAATGCTCTGTAGACTTAGTGAGTACTACGGGCCTTGTTTGATAGACTGCTACACACATTTTACAGACTTACTACGCTCTCACACATTCATGGGCGACATGATTGCGCACAATGAGGGCCCTATTTAAACGATCTAAGCGCACGGCGTGAAACGCCTGGCGCAGGTGCATTTAGGGCGTGTACGAATCCACTTTTGCTAGTTTAACGGTGGAAAAAAGAGTCCGTGTGCTAGGTGCATGGTTCAAGAGGGTTGTACTTAGTGTCTTAATTAATTCATAGGTGTGTTTTGGGCGTAACATGCAATAAACCAATCAGAGTGTCATCTCCCATTCCCTTTAAAAACCAGGCGCATTTGTACCTTGGCGCATTGCTGTTATGATGGCGGATTTGCTAAACAGGAAGGAGAGATTTCCAGGAGAAGAAACTGATCTGCTCGTGCGTGAAGTGAAAGCGCGCGAGCACTATGCCACCAACTCTCCATAATACTATTTCACATTGTAAAATTTTTATTTTTAATCTTTTGTATGTTTGTGTGCTGCTGCGCGTCCCTGTGTGTGTGTAACAAGCATAGTGTGCGCGCGCATTTTACTAAAATTAACAAATTAAAATAACAATGAAATGCTGCATTATTAACTTTAGACCAGGTTTTTGTTGGTCAATGGCGCGATCACTTTCCGCTGCCTCAAGATAGCAATACGCGAAAAATTTGCCCAAACACACCTCCCTGTAAGACCAGCACGCCCATGGGCGCACAGATGATCCCAGGTGTATTTGTTATTTAAACGACCTGGGTGCTGGATTCGAAATTGACAACTGCGTCAGTCTTACACTAGCAAAGACACTTGCGTTGGGCTTTGCGCTGCGCCGGGTGCAAGATAATGCCCACTGAGTCTGCATGGGCAAAGTGATGAAATGAAGATAAAATGCTGACTTTACTTTCAAAGAGAATGAGGCAACAATTAGCGCTCACTTGCAGAGCTAATGAAAGATGATGTAGCCGAGCATCATCGCTGTCCTCCAGAAACCTCATCTCATTGGTATAACACAGCATCCCGACTTGTGCATATCTATATATAAATATATGGGAGGTCACAGATTCGGCCAGTAGAACGTTGGAAATTGTATTAGACAGGAGAAGCCCTGTGCAGGTTTTGATTATCACATGTATATATACACAGTCATGTTTTTCCTGTCTGAGCTTATTCCGCAGGTGTCTGGGGTTTTCAAGACTTTGCAAACTGTAATACAATTCTCTAAGGCTGTTTGTGCATTTGTGGGATTTCATGAATTCACATCCAAACTGGTGTGTCAATATCAAGTAAACCTGCTACATCACACACAAATGTGTTTTGGTGATATGAAGAAAATCAAATATCACGGTAGTTTTGACCAAATACCTTGATGTCAATATTGCGACGATATTGTAGGGTTGACAACTGGTGCTTTAACAAAATATTTACACAATGCAATTTTGGATAAATAATCATCAGTAATGTAGATACAATGACTAAGTGAATAAAGACAAATACTAGAACAGCTAGAACAGTCTGGTAAGTTCAGAAAATTACATCACTTTACTGTAATGCAGCCTGCAAAACCAGTAAAAGACAACACTTGTGTCATATAACGATATTACAATATCCAAAATCTAAGACGATATCTAGCCTCGTATTGCCCAGTCCTACTCCAGACTAAGTTCATCAACATGCTCAGGCACATCACAGCCTCACTGGCAGAATATTCATTTGGAAATGCTTTGATTAATATCAATTGAATTAGCAAGGTTAAGGGCTATTAATATTCTTTCACTGTTTTTGAAAATCAAAGTAGATTTCTTGTCAAAAACAAGATGTAAATTGCATGTTGATGTTTGCAAACCTTAGAACGGAACAAACTAGTATCAACAGTGTTAGGGCTAGTGCAGATCACAAGACCTTTGCCACGATTTAACTGTCTAACATAGGCCTGTAACAATTATATAAATGTCTAATTTTTTTACATAATCGCCATTTCTTTGTTCAACCGCAATTAATTGCTCACATTAGCTAAGGTCTTAAAGCGTATGGTAATTGTTGATTTTGTTTAGATATGCCATATTGTAATTACATAAGTGAGTATTGGTCGGACTATATCTTTTTATTATTATTTCAATTGTTAGTTGTTGGCACTTGACCCTATACACGTTCATGACAAAAACAAATCTAACTGTATTAGGGCTGGGCGAAAAATCGATTTTATCGATTAACTCGAATGTGTAGTTAACGTCGATTTGTTAAAATGAAAATCGATTTTCTCCTTAACATCCGCCAACGCTCCCCTCTGGGCTCCCATAGCTCCGAACGGGCTCAGCCCTCGCCCCGCGCGTTTGCCATAGAGATACACAAACAGCATGGCAGCGACAGGGACTAATATTAATTCTTTTCTTAACTAGTAGTTTCATTACTTACTTATCCGTAATCTCCGCCGAAATGACCGGCAGCTCGCGGTGCTCTGTCCCCGGCTGAGAGTCACCTATTCTCGGATAACTGAACCACCAGCTACCGCTGACCTAAAGGACCACCATGCGGGGCACCAGAGGCGGTGTTGAGGAACTCTTTTGCGGCTCAACACATCTACTAAATGCCGCTGATACGACCGAGCTGTGACGGAGGTCTGTAGCGGCTTAAACAACTAGTAATCGCCGCTCTGTAGCACGGAGCTCCTCTTCGACGTTTGTTTCTACCGCTAGTTACTACTAGGAGCTAGCTACAGGTATGCTACATTCAAGAGACCATGGGATGTTAATGTACGTTACTCAGCAACAGGTGGAAATAGGGGCAAGGTTGCGCAATAACGTTAAAATGATTTGAACTTTTAGCGAGGAACGAGAAGTGAATTACCTGTATGTGTGAAAACAGCTTTATCTCACGCATCCGTTTGTTTGTTGAATATATAGCACCCCCCCATCCATAAAAAGGGAAAACACTCAAACCAATTTATATTTCCACAAAATTGGCATGAATAATCATAATGGTATACATGCCCCATGTGTGTGCGTGTGTGTGAGTCAAAACAAAATAAAGTTAAAACTTGTTTTGAACAATTTCTTTGTCATCTGCAGATTGATTTTAAGTAGGGGGAGAAAAAAATCGATTTAAATCTTAAATCGGATTTTTTTGGAAAAAATCGGGGATTTTATTTTTAGGTCATATCGCCCAGCCCTAAACTGTATCCCCCATACAGTTAGAAAAAATGTTTTATGATAATAAAGAGGCGTGGTTTACTTTATAGGCTAATAGGCTTATAGCTACTTTTTTTTTTAAACTTTCAAAAATTAACAATAATTTGGAGGCCCCCCTGCATTGACTCTGAGGACCCCCTAGGGGTCCTGCACCCCCTGTTGAAGATCCCTGGTTTAGACAGGATAGCGGCCTCTAAATCAAACTATTTTAAGTTAACTTGCCTTTCTTGAGTCTTTTTTGAGTTCCCATCCTTCTTAAAAGAGTTTTGCAACCTCAAGTCCAAGTTTTGAGAACAAATAATAATACAAATACATTGTA
Source organism: Sander lucioperca (assembly GCF_008315115.2). NCBI lineage: Eukaryota > Metazoa > Chordata > Actinopteri > Perciformes > Percidae > Sander > Sander lucioperca. The sequence continues at coordinate 30,533,752 of NC_050187.1, forward strand.
CTTGTCTTACAAAGTTGTCCCATTCCATGAAGAATTCCAAATGTAAAATATTAGTAGAAAGCAACATGCACACCATTTGCTTTTTCTCCTTTGTGGTGCAGGGATATGAATTCCCCTGACAATCTATTTCCACAGAAAAAAGAAAATTCCTGTCATCTCTGCATTGGTATATTTGGTTGACGTTTCAATCACACGGACCTTTCTCAAGACATGTAGTAGTATGTCATATTCATCATCATCATCAGTTAGTATCTTTTTTTTCTTTGGAAATGGGCCAAGAAGTGTCTTTCTCTGGACACACCTTCTTCACATCCTTCCCTTGTATTGTTAGGAACTACACATAGGAATAGGTATGTTTAACCTTGACCTAAAAATTGATTTGTGTGATCCCATATTACAATGTGATGTTATAATGTGTTTAAAATACCATGTATTGAAGTAAATAATCACATTTCAATTCCACCTGCCCGCAGCATTCACTCTATGCTTTATCAGGACGACCCAGACCAAACCTATTACTTTTCATCAATAAATCCCTGATTGTGTAAGTGTGTATTGATTTGCTAGAGGTGGTTGACGCACTGAATGCTGGTGTCACACACACACACACACACACACACACACACATACTTAATTTCCAGCTGTAATTTGTACAGGATTTGAGACCACCAACAATATTTTTCCTTTCGAGGGTTCTATAAGAAATTGGGTTTTTTTCTTTTTTTCTACTTCCTTCCCTACATTCTGCTATTTTTTGAGTCTCTTTTTAGTGAGTGAAGTCAATTACAGTTGACAATGAACAGACCAGACAAACAAAACCCTGCACTGGTGTTTGTTTCCATTTAGTCTGGCTTTGGCAGACCATCCACACGCTGCGGAGCGGAGGAGGGTCTGGCAAGTCCACACAGCATTCCGGGACGGGAGAAAAACGTGCTCTGTCGTCATTGGGTGGCACTAAGCTGCTGGAAAAAGAAAAATATGCGGTAACACTGGCGTTTCATACCAGTTGTGTGACAAGAATATGCAAGACGGCTGCAGCCTGGAGCCTCTCATCTGGTGCCATGGGCTTCTACTTTTCAAAATAAAACATTGCGTCTAATAATGTGTTTTAAATATACAAGCATTTCCATTCTAAGATGGTGCCATAGTAGTTTATTTGAAGGTTTGGTTGAATATTGTGTATTATTTCATTATGAAAGCCTGTAAGTGTGCCTCATGCTGAGAGACTAAAGCCTTTATACCTTTTTTTGCATAGAACACTAAGCTATTAAAATAGCCTAATAATTGTTGGCATGATTTTATAAATCATGTTTTAATGTTAAACCTACATGTGGCATAGTGAATCCTTAGGATGAACTGTATCTGTGGATGGCTACCTTAGTGACTAACTTACCTATAGGCCAGTAAGCAGTGGGGATTTATATTTGCTCTAATATTATGTTGGACTCATGTTAAGACTTTTTACTTTTTGAAAAAAACTTTCAAAAATTAACAATAATTTGGAGGCCCCCCTGCATTGACTCTGAGGACCCCCCAGGGGTCCCAGACCCCCTGTTGAAGATCCCTGCACAAGAGCATACATTGACATTGTATGCGCTTGTGCCAAATCTATATTTTGCTTTAGAGCTGCTAAGATTAATCGATTTAGTTGTCAACTTTTACCATAATCGCCAAATATTTTGATAATTGATTATTCGGCTTGAGTCGATTCTCTGATTCCAGCTTCTAAAAATGTAAATATATTATAGTTTCTTCACTCCTCTGTGACAGTAAATGGAATATCTTTGAGTTGTGGACAAAACAAGACATTTGAGGACGTCCTCACTGATCATGTTGAACATGTTGCATCTAAATGCTAACAGCTAACCAAACCCCCCCCCCCACACATTGTAGCTGTGAGAGACTCTCCCACCAGTGATCTATTTTCCCCACAGCCCTACACAATTTTGCAAAAATAACCTTTATCGTCTCCTTGATTTGCGCTACTTTTGCAGTCCCCGCGGCCCCCCACCGCTCACCTTTCAATTCCTGTTTGCCTTTTGTGTCCTACAAACTTGTCATTCACAATCATTGTCAAAGTCACGTCACATGCCTTCTCTCCTCTACAGCCAGATGCATGTACCCTCCCTGTCCTCCCACTCTAGTTAGATGAAACAGAGTCCAGTGGGAGTGTTTTAGCACAACCTTCATCCACAGTTGTATCATCCACAGTCTCAGTGCTTCCCATGCACACAAACACAACCATTTGGACAAACATACTGTGTTTTTTTGATAAATCAATGTACAGTTAGAATAGTTGTTTTTCTGTTTAAAGAAATAACAGCAAAGAAATTGTGCATTGTTATCCAATAAAATGAAATGTTATGCAAATTAAACAACTCTAGTTTTTGTGCTTGGTGTACAACAAACTAGCAAACTACAAAATTCATTATTATTTGTATGAAACAGCATCCTCGGAAGAAAGCGTAATTTGCACGTTTACCTGTGTTGTTCATAAAACTCACCTTGGTGAAATATAAAACCTTTGGATAGAACGGTCATTTTATTTTTGATATCAGTAAGGATGACTCAAATATTTAAAAGATTCTCATGGACAGATAAATAAGTATTAACTGGAATCCTCTCATGTCTGAGGCAGAGTTGCTGAAAGCTTTTCACAATAACAGTCACAGGGTTGAACTTGTTCGGCCTTTCAAGCCGTCCTTAAGTGAGACAGAGATAGTGAATCCAAACCCTTGTCAGTCAGAGATACTCTCGATGAGTTGTCAGTTGATGTCACACTAATATTTAATTTCATAATTTATCCCATTCAAAAACGAGCTGCTGTAACTTTTTAAGAAAGTAGTGTCTTTACAGGTTGCATTCTTGTGCTTCTTGAAGAACTATTTAACATCCTAAAATTGTGTCTTTGCTGACATCCAGAGGTTAAACTTCTTACCTAGCTGCAGTTATGTGGAAGTGTACTTCAAGGTGTGGTCAGTACACAATGACATCATCCTGCAGTCAGTTTTGAATCATGGCAGTTACCGTTTTGACGAGGCGATTAAAGGCATTAAAAAAAACTATCAAGAGAAACTACCAAACATCTCCTGAAGATATTTAACTTCTCTTTTCATTTGTGGATAGGTTTAAATCAGTCTAAACACACTGCTTCCAATTACTAGGTAGTTGTTAGTTATTTACATGTCACCCATTTACAATATGTGAGTAAATACAGTAGTTGCCTATTTGCTATTCAGAACCATGTTTAAAGGACAATTCCGGCGCAAAACGAACCTAGGGGTTATTAACAGATGTGTACCCACTCTGTGGTTCTCTGGGACATGTTTTCATGCTAATCTAATGTGTTTGTAGCTTGAATTAAGCTAGCGCGGACCGCTGATTAGCTTACAGCGCTAGTATTCGGGGCACAGGGAAATTAAAAACAAATTGCTATTTATACCTAAAAGGCTCAAAATATCACCACACTTCAACGGTAGCATAATGAGGGTCCCTACATGTTAACGGAAGCATTGAGAACTTTGTAAGTGTACAGACAGTTTATTGAAAAGATAGATTATAAAGACGCTCACGTTCATGTTTACATGCCACCGCCGTCTTGAAAACCAGTCATGACTTACAGCTGGCGATGCAAACTAAAATCAAAAGCAATTTGCTCAATATATCTGAAATAATCGCACTCTGCATAACTTCTCTAGTGTATTTACTCAGTGGATAACTGTACCTGGTCCCTCCGGTCTGGGTCGCCGTCTCCAATTTATTTTCGGGACAGGGAAAAAAGTTTCAAGTACAGCCCTGTTTATCAGAGAGGGGAAATCTTCAGACTGTACAAAACACTGCGTCTCTTGGGTGTCGCGACGCAACAGGTCCCACTCCGTGCAACATAGACACTCCTGTTCGGTGGCCATAGCTTCACAATGTCCGCAGGTGCACCACCAATTTCTCGAAGTACGAGGCTGTTGCGGCATTGACTACCGGTAGCTCTCTCTCTCTCTCGTAGCCCTTTCACGGAGCTCCCGCAGCTCTTTGTTCAATAAACTGTCTCTACTTACAAAGTTCTCAATGCTTCCGTTAACATTTAGGGACCCTCATTATGCTACTGTTGAAGTTTGGTGATATTTTGAGCATTTTTAGTGGTATAAATAGCGATTTGTTTTTACTTTCCCTGTGTCCCGAATACTAGCGTTGTAAGCTAATCAGCGGTCCGTGCTAGCTTCGTTCAAGCTACAAACACATTAGATTAGCATGAAAACATGTCCCAGAGAACGACGGAGTGGGTACACATCTGTTAATAACCCCTAGGTTCGTTTTGCGCCAGAATTGTCCTTTAAGACTACAGGGGGAGAGTGTTTTAACACTCAAAATATAGGTTTTAAATTGAGTAAATAGAAATCCAGCTTTCTGAGAATTTAAAACATTTATTTGCATAAATAATTGCTTTTAATTCAGTAAGAGACAGGAGTGTTCCATGACACACACACTCACTCACACACACACACACACACACACACACACACACACACACACACACACACACACACACACACAGACATACATCCATAGCGAGCCTTTTGCTGCTGGCTGTCAACTGAGTTAGAGAGCAAAAGTTAAAGACTGTTGGCATTAAACACAGCTTGTCTTTTGGCACGCACACACACACACACACATACACACACACACACACACGCACACACACACACACACACACACACACACACACACACACACACACACACACAGAGTTGGCATCTCGTTGGAAGCTGTCATTTGACATAAGGGTGAAGAGTTTAAGCAACAGTCTTGCGGTCTTCTGACACACAAGGGAGCTAACAATATACACCGATGACTGTTCACACACACACACACACACACACACACACACACACACACACACACACACACACACACACACACACACAGATCTCTGAATCATTTGAGATCTGCTGGCAGGTCTCAAGCAGAACAAGTAACACGACTGCTGCCACTGGCATCCTAAACAGCCCCACACACACCCTTTGTATACCCTACTTAGACTGACTCGTGCAAATAATGAAGTCTGTTAGATGTCAGTCAAAAATTCCTCAAGGAGATACCTGCGCATGCACGCATACACACACACACACACACACACACACACACACATTCTGACAGAGATTGATTGGATGAGAGGTTGGAAGCTGTAAGTGTGTGACATTAGAGATCACATAGGAGATGGTGAGACCACGCACACACACACACACACACACACACACACAGATCGACATGAGCTAGAGCAGAGCTGTGCCAAGGCAAATGAACCCATCTGAAATGCAATTCCCATGGTCTTATAAACACACACACACACACACACACACACACACACACATATACACACAAACAAGCCAGCTGAGCAGTCCCTGTTTTCCCATTACTGCAGATGGATAGATAGATGGAGGGAGGGGAGGAGGGGGGTAGCACCTAAAGACAAGAGGGAGAGGAAGGGAAGGAAGCGACAGGAAAAGAAATGGATAAGGAAGGAGGAAAGGGAGAAAGGAAGGTAAAGATACGAGAGTAGAGAAGCCGCTGGGATCTGCTGATGATAGAGAGAGGGAGGGATGAGAAGATGATGTGAGATTGTGGTGAGAGCGATATTAGACAGAGCAGGGTGGCTGGCTATATGGCAGGGGAAATCTGTGTGTGTGTGTGTGTGTGTGTGTGTGTGTGTGTGTGTGTGTGTCGCTCTGGTGGTGAAAATTGGTGTCGGCAGGACCACAAATGGCTGTTTTCCTGCCTGACAGAAGATAAGAGAGAAAAAAATATCAAGGTAACAGGGAAGAGAGAGAGAGAGAGAGAGAAAGGAAATTAAAAAGGGGGAGCAGGAGAAGAAGAACAAGAAGTGGAGAGCAAGGAAGGAGTGAAAGTGAAGGTAATGTAGAGAAGAGATTAAAGACATCTAAAAAGGAGAGGAGAAGAGGGAGAGAGAGGGGGGAAAGGAAAGTAAACAGGAGGAGGAGAAGAAAAAGGGAGCAAGGAAAGAGGTGGAGTGTAAGTGAATGAAATGGGGAGATGGAGAGAAGAGATGTAGAGACATGAAAAGGAGAGGAGAAGAGGGGGAGAGAGAAGAGAAGAGGAGATAAAAAGTAAACGGAAGGAAAAGAAAAAGCAGTAGCAGAGAGAAAGATGAGGAGGAGTTGAAGAGAATGGCATGAGGATACAAAAAGGGGAGCTTTACTGAACTACTAAAAGAGATACACCATATGAGCAGAGATACCTTCTAATTGCAGCGCGTGAGGAAACAATAATACTGACAATAACAATTGCTATCTTAACCAGGCCTTTAGTCATCGGCTCAGGGTCCACACAACCCACACAACGAACTCAACTCATCGTATGAAATGTTTTTTTCCCCTCCTGGTAGAATACTTTTGTTCCAAACAAAAGCCCACAAACCGTTAATAACTCAAACAAACTAGTTTGTCAATCTGACAAAAAGGTACTCAAGGTGTGTCTGTCTATAGCTCTGGCCTCATACAATCCTCCATTGGAATAAGATAAGATAAGATTATACTTTATTGTCTGTTACACAAGGGTTACAGAAAATGTTCTTTGACAAGGCTCCAGTCACAAATAGACATTCACACAGACATATAAAAACAAGACATGGGGTGTTGAGGTATCAGATGACTATGGTTCATTTTGTGCTGTTCAGTATTGCTATTGCAGAGGGGATGAAGGATTTCTTGTAGATGTTTTCGCGGGCCAGTTGTACCTTAAAACGCCTGCCTGATGGTAGTAGCTGGAAGGAGTGATGGAGGAGGTGAGAGGGGTCCTCTATGATCAGGTTGGCTTTCCTGATCACTGAGCGGCTGTACAGCTCAGATAGGGGGGGATAGGGGGAGCCAGTTATTTTGGCAGCATGCAGCGTGATTCACTATACGTGAGAGTCTTGTTTTGTGTTTTTACCTGAATACCTGCACTTGTTCAAAAAAAGTAAAATCTGTTTATATAGCTTTCTAGATTAGACATCACAAAATGCCTCACATTAAAAGACAAAAGGAAGACATGAAATAGAGACACAATATCGATAATATGTTCCTTTAGTTTGATAGTGTAAGAGTATAAAGACATTGTATTCTGACAGAAAAAACTATCAGCCCTTTTAATGCTGAGATGTTGGTGTCAGAAGCCCACATGTGACTGTCCAGAGTGTGTATAGCTTTTCTGCGTCAGTGTACCGTTAAGACATTGATAGTGTGGAGGGGTTAGAGATAAGGGCCCAAGATGCTTTGTGGCATGAGCCAGAAGAAAAGCTGCCCCGTGTTTTTCTCTGTGTCTGCCTCTGTCTGGCTTCAGTCTCACCTTACAAGTTGACCCTTGTCTCAGCACAGTGAAGACACACAGTCTCTCTCTCTCTCTCTCTCTCTCTCTCACACACACACATACGCACACACACACACACACACACACACACACACACACACACACACACACAAACTCACACTCTAATGAAAGCTGTAATAGAACGGGACACGACCCGGACCCGATTGACTGTATAATAAACTGTGGATTCAAACTACTACAGGTCCTAGGGTTTGTGGGTATCCATGAAGACGTTTAGTCCTAAGAATATTTTTTTTAGCTCAGCAAGGTGTTAAACCAAAACAGCACTATTTCTTCAATAAGGACACACTTCACATTAGCAACATTCAGCTTTTCATCAGGATTTAAAATGACCACTTTATTAAAGGAGAATTCAACACGTAGCTATGTTGTTTTTTTGTCACGTACTGCTATCAGTAGCGAGAAAAACAAAAATAATCGCTGTTGCCAACTAGAGGTGCAACGATGAATTGATTAATCGATTAGTTGTCAACTATTAAATTAATCGGCAACTATTTTGATAATCGATTAATCGTTTGAGTCATTTTTTTATTAAAAAAAATAAGATTTCTCTGATTCCAGCTTGTTAAATGTGAATATCTTCTAGTTTCTTCTCTCCTTTGTGAATATCTGTCTGAATATCTTTGAGTTTTAGACAAAAGACATTTGAGGATGTCCTCTTAGGCTTTGGGAAACACTGATCCACATTTTTCACCATGTTTTGACATTTTTATAGATCAAACAACTAATCGATTAATCGAGAAAATAATCGACAGATTAATCGACTATGAAAATAATCGTTAGTTGCAGCCCTATTGCCTACACCAAGTTATGCTACTGTTAGCTTTCACATAGGCAGCTGAAACATCTCGAACATGTTAAGAGGCTAAAAGCACGTTTAAAACCTGCCCCGTTTCAGCTGCCTAGGTGCGAAAGCTAGCAGTAGCATAACACCGATTATTATGTTTTTTCTCGCTACTGACAGCACTACGTGACAACAAACAACATAGCTACGTGTTGAAATCAACCGGAATTCTCCTTTAAAGTAAGAGGAGCTTTATCATCATGGTTACACCAATACATGTGGTTAAGGATATGGAACAGTTGTGGTCATGCTTAAAAAAACCAACAGTCCTGTGTTAAGTCTTGTGCTTTGTTGACCCATCTATTTCTAATAACCACCCCTGACATCCTTATTTGTTTCTGTTAAGCAAAAGTAAAGTAGATCAAAGAATACATATTTTAAAGTACCATGCTGCCTTCTGTTGGACTGAGACTGTATTACCCGAAATGTTCATTTAAAAAAGTGAGAAGAAGAGTAAGAAAGGTAAACCCAACACCTGAGACAATTCAGCCGGCTGGTTCAGCAGCAACTACACTCTCAAAAGTATTTTTCTTGTCACTTTGGTTCCTTATAACACTCAGCTATGTTATCCAAATTGATTTTGTCCTAGCGTCTCTGCTGAAAGCAACACAGCCCACCTTTAAAAACAGACGTCCATATGGAATGGCTGTAAGGCAGGGGGGGAAAGAAGAGGAGAAAAAAAACTTTCAGCGGTGGGTAGATTGCCCTTCACAGTCTAATGAGTTCTGAGGTAACATAAAATGGAGGAAGAGACATTCACAGGCCAGCAGGCTGACTCATAAATAACACACCTGAGAGCAGAGGAGGAAGAATGAGAGATGGAGGGAGGGGGTGGGCAGAGATAGGAAACCTTTTATTTATTTATTTTTTAAAGTTGAATATATACATCAATGCACAGAAAAGCAAAGGCAGAGTGCAAAAAGAGAGGGGAAGAAAACACTTAACAAATCAGAGCTGTGACATATCTCCTCATACTGTTATATGTTATGGCTAACATAGTCTTCCATAGCCAGACCTATCCCCACAGTGCTGTGTCCACACTGGAGTATTGTCTGGCTACACCGGCTTATCATTCTTGAATAGGGAAAAAAATGACCTGGCTTGTTTGTATTTTTCTAAACCAATTACAATCTTCTTGAGCGGCACTAAGCCCCCGATGTAGCAGCGGTGCCCTTGCAAAATAGGGGAGGAGAATGCCTGACATCAGGCTTTATAACCTCACTGTACATCCGGTAAGCCAGACTATGGCTAACATGACATGGGGCAACATTAGCATTCATTTGGGGTCAGGTCAGATGAAAAATATTCGCTGTTGGTTAACTGACAAATGCTCCACCAGGTTCACCAGCTAGTTGCTATCTTTGTCTGTCTGTCGTTTTGCTCTTGGCATGTAGTGTACAGTGAGTATTTGCACTGGAAACAGCTGCTTGTGGCTGCAGGAAACAGGTTTGATAAGAGACACTGAAACATCGATAAAGGTTCTGTAAAACCAATGCAATGTGCTGAAAGAGGCTTAAAAAAGTTAGAACTGCGGAATTAAGTGAAAATCCTGACTCCAGCCTGCTTTTTAAATTACATTTTATAAACTCAAAAATGCACAAGGGTTACACTGAAACAAAGGCCATTTTGAGATACAATGTTCTGACTGGACAGTGTTGATATTCAGGTAGCTGTAATAAAGTGGAGGTAGACAGAAAGATTGAAGGAGGAATATGAATGCACACATGGTTGCATTCAAATAGAAAAAAAAACCTGTGCGCATACAGAGTAAACAGGGAGAGAATGAGTGACAGGGGAGCAGTGGTATTTCCATAAGTAGTTTGTCTACATGGATGCACACAAATGCATGTTCTTATGCAAGAACACAAAGGGGGAGAGACAGACAGACAGAGTTAGAGCATGGAAATGGCCCTGCATATGCTGGTTAGTTTACATATACCGGTAGCCAGAAGGAATGGGAGTCACTGAGGCAGAGAGAGCAGCAGACAGCAGGACAGACTGAGCAGGAACATGGTGCTGCATACAAACGATCGGCAAAAAAAAAACCTGAGAAAGGACAGAAAGAGACTGGTTTCATTTTAAAAGTGGGCAGATAAGCTTTCAAGTCCAACTGAAATTAAATTGCTTTATTTTATTTATTTGCTACCTGATCTGATCTGTAATCACTTGTACTATATTCTCTAACATCAACCTACAACAACTACCTTTCAGGACAAAGCCTCCTTGTTATCTGACTTAGAAGCATCAACACACATCTTGTCCTGCACAAACATGCATCAGGGAAAAGTGCACTGCTAATGTCAGTGCAGGCAATAGCTAATTAGCTGCTCAGCTGAAGCACATCAAATAGAATGAAAACATACAGTATCTGCAAATGCCACTTCGGTCCAGATACATGCCAGACCATCTTCACCTAGAAAATCGACCATATGGGTTGATTGTGCAAGCCGCTCATAAAGATTGACAATTACGTTTCTTGTTAGGAGGCAAACTCTAGTGACTGTTAGTAATGTGACAAAGTGTAAGAACGCCAAATTCCGGAGGCAGGTTGGGCCTTGTGGATAGGTCGGAACTTGTTTTGTTTGATGTTTACTACGTGTTTAAAATGGAAACTGTTATCTTAAATGGAATGGTCACATGACTACGGTCATATGATTAAACCGCCACTGTGCGCAAGTAAATAGAACAGTCGTTTGTGTCGTTCTGGGAGTCTTTGGAAATCTACCAATAATGTTGTTTAGGTATGAGGATGTGTTGTACATGTTGGTGTAGTCCTTACTCTTCAATACCACTAACAACACGCTGCCTGCCCATGATATTAAGGCTACAGCACAAGTTTGTTTATGTTTTATATTGTTCCCTACCGGAGATCAGACTGCCAGCTGCTGTCAATCAAACACACACACACCCCAAATGGAGCATGTCTGATATGTTGCTGTCCTTTAACAGTACATTAAAAGAAGCGCAAATTTGCAATAGCTATGACCACGTATGCGCATGCATCCACGCAATTATGCATTTACACACACAACCTCACAAACACTCGCCTCCTAAGGCGAAAACTGTGGCCGCAAAAAGGGTGGGAAAACTTGTGTGGACTGAATATGTTTCAAATCATTGAGATGTTTTTTAAATAGTACTATATTGCAGATTGACATTACAAAAAAATGATTTCAGCTATTGTGTTCTTTAGTATTTTCGGCATTGGTAGGTCTGTCAAAAATGCCCTGGTGCACAGGAAGTGATGTGTTTTACATTTTAGGCAGCAGTGAAGAAGAATTGGGCAAATTGAGCAGTGATAGCAGTGGTTTATACTAATTTGTTTTCCCAATTACATTTTGATGGGAAACATAATTGCTGCCTATGTTTGTGGGGGCAAAGTTTTTTTTTGCCAGTTGTTGCTGGGTGTACAAAATACCGGACTTTGACAGCAGAGACCGGAGTCCGTGTGGTGTGGTTCAGTTCAGGGAACAAAAACACTTTAAGGTTAGGGAAACGCCGTGGTTTTGGTTATGTATTGACACACGTGTCTGTTTAAGGCACTTTTTCTATAAGAAATCAAGACGAGGATCTTTTCCTAAAGTTAACCAAGTGCTTTACATTCAATGTCAACATTTGTGACTTGGACTGACTTGTGACTTGTGTGGACTGACCAGGTCGCAGCTAAAAACACGTTAGACTCATTCTTTTTGACCACAAAAAGGGATGAGTTAATGTGATTTCAGTTGTACCTTAAATAATATGATGCTTATGACATACATATAATTCAGATTTACATGAACACACTCAATGTGTCAGAGCCTAAAGTGCAGCATCACTTAGAAAGCTGCTGTTTGACATACAGTGCAGGGAATTTCAGCACAGCTTGTGTTTCAACTGCCTGTCACCTTGTTTTCTCCTTAAACACTGTCACAGTCTCAGCTTTGTTAACATACCAATTAACTGAATCCAATCAATTTTTCATCAGTGTTTTGTTGTGATCAACTTGACAGTATACATCCACTACATGTGTTTGGGTGCTTGTTGAAGCTTGAGAAAACGTGCAGTATATATATTATCTGTAAAACAGAATTAAATCAGAGTTACATCACAATGCTTTTCTGCCATGTAGGTGTCAATCAAACAGTGATGTTTTTGTGCTTTTTTTAATCAAATGAATTTCTGTAAGTGATGCTCTTTTCTTTGTCTGTGTAGCCATACTGCCTATCGAACCCGTCTCTTAGAAATTATGTGTATATACTACTAATTTGTAAAAGGAAATCTGTCTTGAGAGGAACATAATATAGCCCAGATTATGTTTCAATTAACATAATGAAGGAAACATTGTTAATCAACGTATTGCCAAGTCACATAAATGTTGATATTAAATTAGTTGCGACCTGGTCAGTCCACACAAGTCACAAGTCAGTCCAAGTCACAAATGTTGATATTAAATGTAAAGCACTTGGTTAACTTTAGGAAAAGATCCTCGTCTTGATTTCATACAGAAAAAAGTGACATAAACAGAGCTGAAATCACTTTTTTGTGATGTCAATCCGCAATATAGTACTATTTAAAAAAAAACAAAGATTTGATAAATTTCATAAAACATGTGTCTCTTATCCAGACACACGGACAGAGGAGGAGGTGGTATAATGTACTCATGTACATAACTTATATATAAGGTGAAAAACTGATGACACAGGAGTTCACTTAAGTATGGAGTGATGTGTACGAGCTATGACCAATTAAGAGGCAGCTGGGGGAAATCAATGCAACTGAAATACAGCAACAACTCATTTTTAGCTTTTGCAAAAGTCTGCAAAAGAAAGAAAATCCGCTTGTTATGAAAAGCGTGAAAAGGTCATGTCAAAAAGGTCTGCTTAAATTAAACCCAATGTGAACTTTTGAATTCAGTTTTTATTCAGTTCTTCTTTTTTAACCCACCCTGTGTTGAGAATATTTAAAATAGCGACTACAGTCGCGTTAAACCTGTCAGCAAAGAGGGAGTTGTTCTGTCACTTTGTTACAGTTGTTAGATACTTGGGTTTTAACATCAAAATACTTTCTGAGTATATTCTGTTTAAAATGCATGTTTTACACATCATAGTTTCTGCAAGTTATTGTGACAAACGGGAGGCACCGAGATGCAGTCAACCATGACAGAAATTGATTTAGATGTTGTCACCTCACAACCACGCGCTCAATTAAATATGAAACTATGACAAGAATACATCAACCCTCCTGTCATGTACACATCTTATCATCACTGTCAGTGAGGGTCTTTGCTCTGTGTATTGAAAGCTTGAGATATGTTTTTTAAACAAATTAATGTAATGAAATACATAAATTATGCATAACAGACTGTAGAGACCAGACTATGTCTGCAAATTACCTAATTATTCATCATTATTCATTGAATGAAGACCTCTGTTTTTTTTAATTAGCACACTGGGAGCATTGATAGTGAGCAGGAGCAAAGAGGCTGCTGTTAGTACAGAAAATACTCATGTCTTATACCTTTCTGATGATATTATAAATGGAAGAGAGTGTTTTTGTAGGTTTCTGTAATGGTTTCAGCACCTCTAAATGAATGAAGTGAAAGATTCAATAGCACTCATAATCATCCCTCCTTTTCCTTCCTCTTGAGTGAAAGAAAGCAGTTAATGACCTCTCCAGCTCCTCTCCATCGTTTCCTATTCTCTGCCGTCGCAGTCGCACAAAAGGCCAGACGAAAGACGAGAATCAGCACTCAAATACGTTTCTTTTCTCCTCTCCCCACATCAGCACAATAGGGCTGTAAGACATGAATGGAGAAGGGCTGACTTGAGTTGAAAAGGTTGAAATGGCTCGAGGAAAAAGGGAGAAACTCTGCAGTGAAAAAGACAGCATTGGCTCTGGCTAGGTGCTTTTACCAGGTGCTTTTTTCAGGTGTTCTCATGAAAAGGCTGCAATATGTGCACCACAACATTTGGAATTTTGAAAACAAAGTGGAGACGCATTGAAAAAAAAAGTTTTTGAGATGCTTCAGGTCCTCTAGTTTGCTTAGATAAGGACGATCAAAAGATTTGTTTTCATATAATTGGAAGAAGAATGACAGCTTTATCCTTATTTTAAAATCCCACTCTGCTGACGTGCAGGGAATTTCTATATGTTTTTTTGTTTGTTTAATGTTTGATGTGATGAGGAACATCTCAAGTTTCCAAAATGTAAAAATATTCTATCACATTTTTTTTTAATTGTACAGTACCTAACCTGTATAAAAGAGGGGGAAAGGTAGCATTCATTTGGCATAATTGCATGAACTGCATGCTAGCTACCATTTTAAATTGTGACATTTTGTACCAGCAAACCACAGTAAACGCTAGGATGGCGAATTCATGTTCACAACCAGCAAAGGAGCTACTGGCTGGAATATTCTGTCACTAAAGATGCAGCTTTTTGTTTGCATATATTTGGTTGTTGGTGCAGTTGTCTATAGTATTTCTGCACCTGCCTGCCTTCTGTCTGCCCTCGAGTCTATCTACCAGTCCTACCATAGTGCTGATTATTCTTAAGTTATTAAAACATCTCTGTGGTTGTCATAAAATATTTGAAATTGACTTTCAAATGCATAGGTCAACTCCTAGCTATTTGTATTCCTGTCTACACTACAAAACTCCAAAGACCCACCAACAAATAATTAAGCCTCCAACTCGCCCCACCAAGTAAACCAAGAAGTAATGAAATTGACCAACTGGTAGAGTCAACTCAACCAGTGACTTTTGATGGGAAAAGGTGACGGCGTAGTAGTGGAAGTAGGTCAGGCAGAATAACAGGGAGTCGTGTGTGTGTGTGTGTGTGTGTGTGTGTGTGTGTGTGTGTGTGTGTGTGTGTGTGTCAGGGATGACAGGACATGCTGGCTGACTAAAAGAGAGAGGAAGGGGAAAGAGCAGGAAGGTTTGCAGGGTTTACTGTAAGTGGGTCATGTAACAAGGTAGATTGACAGGAGGCGGCGGAGGTGAGGGGTGAGGGGGAAGAGAAAAATGAGAGACAGGAGGGGAGGTGAAGTGACAGGCAGGGGTTTTCATGGCTATAAGAGAGGGGTTGGAGGAGGGGAGAGGCTTATATAGAAGGACTTGGGGGGTGAAAGCAGCAAGGGAGCAGAGGAGATGCAAAGGTGACAGAAAAGCTTGGGGGTGACAAGTGTGGATTGAGAGTGAAGGAGGGAGGAAATGGCAGAAAGGGGCTACAGGGTGTAGCAACATAGGAGCAGGGACAGAGAGAAAAAGAGTGGAAAGTGGGAGGATTACAGGAGGTCAGAAGGAAAGGTTAAAGAAAAATGTCAGGTGGGAGAGAAACTGTAAGCAATGACTCCAAGAGTGATGGAGGGAAAAGAAAGAGGGATGTTCAGCTCCAGCTGTGACACTGCTCACCACCTGTGATCTCTGTTTCCCTACCAGGTATGTTTGTGTGTTTGTGTTTGTGTTGGGGAGCACTGAGGGTGCATTAGAGAGGAAGGAAGGCAAGCCTCCCAGGATGCTTGCCCTACTGTAGCGCTGGTGGTTTTCAGGCGGTGCAGAGCTCGGAGGCCTCTCCCAGAGTGATGGGCCTCCAAAGCAACCTTTCCACCCGGCCGCCTGTCAGTCAGCGTTATCTCTTCCAACTCGCGCCAAGAGGAAGACTCACAGAAATAGTGAGCTCCTTTCATGGTGCAATCATGATGCCTATAAAAAGTGTTTCTTTCTTTCTTTTTCTTATTTCTGGAGCCCCATCAAAGCAAACCAGGACGTCTCAGATCTTAATAGACAGATCTGGAGGTTGAGATATTTCAGTCTGGGCCAAAGTGGTGCGTGGACCAAACAACAAACCAACAGTGCTATCCACAAAGCCACAAAGCTCTTGATCTATTTAAAAAATAAAAATAAATAAATAGGGCCATTTAAATTTTAAGATTATACTTTAACTATTACCAAAGTGTCAATCACTAGATAATGACTTATTTTTGTCATTTAATCACATGTGCTCTGCTGCAAAGGGCAGTATGTGTTATAACTTATGCTTATTGAATGAGTTGAGAGTACTATTTTTGATCACTCGCAAGTTTTGGTGCTTATCGAATGACCTTTTTTTATATGAGTTCTTCTTAAACATTTAAAAGATCTTTGTGGGTTTTACATTTCTATTTGCATAATTGTTTTAGTTGTGAATGTGTTATACCACTGCCAGGGAAGATACACTAAATACATTCAGCTAGTTTGCAGTGTTTTTGCAGGTTTACCACTATTAGGGTGTACATTTAGACTGGGTAAACCCAGCCCGATCTGCCGGCGATTTGATTTCGCCCTGCAGGTCAGGCTGGAAACCTGTACGTTTATCTATCCTGCTTCCGTTATAATTTTGCGGGGACCAATCACAAACTGGCTTATCCACCTGGCGCACTATTGGCAGGTTTAACACGATGACGATAGAGAAGCAACCAAGCAGTTTCTTGTTGTTGCAGCAACCCGTTGATGCCGCTGTCGCTGCTACGTCACCCGGATCGTTGGTCTGATTGGTTGAAGGACAATCCAATTGCGTACAGTCATTTGAACTCTGCCCGTTGATCATGCCTCTTGTAGAGTAGAAAATACAGAGCAGACTCCCCAGACTAATGTTCAATCTTAAAAGATTGAGCGTGATCTGGTGATAGCCACACTAGTGTACATTCTGATCTGATAAAGAAAGGGGCACCACAGTTTCAACAACACTCTTGTTTCTTCCCCCAGGAACTCCAGCTCCCTTTAACTTTACTTCTCCTGTTGCTACCTGTTTCTTTTTCCATCTTGTGGGTGTATGTATGTTTAGATGAGGATTTATGTATTTACTTCTCGATGTAAGCTCTCTGTGTAGCTGAATGTTAAGTATTTATGTGCACGTGGGTGTCTATGTGGACATATGTTTGTACTTGTAATCTGTGCATTTGTATATTCATATGTGGGCCAAGTGTGTGTGTGCGTGCGTGTGCATGTGTGTGTGTGTGTGTGTGTGTGTGTGTGTGTGTGCGTGTGTGTGCGTGCGAGTGTGTGCGTGTGTGCGAGTGTGCGTGTGAGTTTGTGTGTGACCTATTATATCCACAGCTGTCTCTGAGAGCAGAGAGCTGACTGCTGCATACAAATGATGTCAAAGGGCACATAACATGCCAAGCAGTGTTGATTAAAGCTGACGGTACAAAGATGAGCTTGATTAATTCTGCCACTTACTACAGGTTGACAGCCGAACAAATACTGCTGGTTCATTATGAAACGCTGCCAAGAGAGAGAACTCTCAAACCATCGATCCATGTTTGATTTATTCTGCTCAGAAAAAGGAATTCCTAATTTCGCTCCGTGTTTGCTTTGCTGGTGTAGATTCCTAAATAAAACAGCATCATAGTCATCATATCAACTTAATTTTGAACATTACCAGTGAGTGAGTAAAACCTCTCCATGTAGTTCCTTAATAAGCCTAAAGTGGCAATGATATCTATTTTTTTTTTCTTCATTTTTTTTTAAATAGGCTCAAACTCACCACCAGCACACGCATGTGTATGCACCTTAAAGCCTCCTAATAAAGTAGTAAAGATAATCTGGATAAACTTTTGGAATATTTACAATTTGTCTGATAGCAGTCTTGTCTCCTAAAATTGCATTTATATAATATTAAATTGTTTAGGTTGATGTGTTAACGTAAATTTGCCTCGTGTAGTATGTCAGCCCAGTCTCATGGCAGTTTGTGAAATGGTGACATTGTTTAATCTATTGATTCGTGTACAGGGACACGTTTTTCTGTGTTTTATCGTGTTGGTGAGCATGAATTTTAAACTAATGTATTTGAATGGGAAGCATATTACGTGATAACAGCACGATTATGGTAGCGAGTAGTATTGAAAAGCCGAAAATCCGCGTAAGGAGGTTGGTTAGGCTGGTGGATGGGTCAAAAAAACACAGGACTTTCACCCCGGAGACCGGGGATCGTGTCCCGCGTGTGGTAGTTCCTTTCCGCGTTTTTCTTCTCCTAACCACAATCTTTCCCCGTCTTTCTTCTCCTAACCACAACCGTCCCGTTGTTGTAGCACGTCCCGTTGTTGTCGCTGTTGTTGTCGCCAGCATGCAGCGTTTAATTTCCTCGTTGTTGCATCCCCCAGAGACCGCGGATCGCGTCGCAATGGCCGTTGTTGTCACCGTCTACCGCGTGTGGCATCCCCTTTGTTGCATTCCCCAGAGCAGGCCAGTGTCATGGCAGTTGTCGCCATTTTCGTGAAATAGTAACGTTCCAATTTCGTGGTGAGCAGCACGAAATATATATATATATATATATATACATAAAATCGTTTCCCTGTACACGAATCAACAGATCAAAATAACGTCACCATTTCACGAACTGCCGTGAGACCGGGTTGAGTATGTTCACTGGCAACATTTTTCTAGTCAACAAAGTTGAAATAAGTTTATTGTACCACAGATTGGCGTTGTAGGGAAATGGTCGGGATGGATGGCGAGGGAACAAAGTGCTGAACTTTACTGAAGGTTGGGGTTTGCATCCTGGATCTTGCGTGTGTTTAGATGAAAGAATAGACTTTTGTACTCTGTTAAAACAACTCTCACATGCTCATAGATTGAAAGAGTTATTGGTCATTAATTGTTCCTCATGTCCATACTCAAGCAGCAAAGAGATATCTCCCTAATCCACAGTCGTATTTCTGTACAAAAATGTATTCCAAAGTTCAGCCATGTGAGGCTTGTCAAATCAAATGGTCACCTTCCAAAGTTAGTCTTCTTAGCACCAAATGTTCTTCTTGTGTCTCCACAGACATTTTTTTTGTACTTTCTGAGCTGCTGTGGAGAGAGATAGTATGAAAAAGAGGAACTTTTGTACTAAAAAGATCTTCCACACCCTTACTTTTCTCTGCACGACAAAAAAGGCACACTACAACCTGAAGTGACATTGAATGTGGCATTGTACGCAAAATCATGAAATGAGTCGTTTTTTATAAACCACGATTGATTCTTTCAATACTAGTCCGGAGAACAAATTTTCAACAAGGAATTTGTTTCTGTGAACATTTTGTAAATTTGTTTACTATTAACGTTTTGCAACTTTGCCGCTATATTCATAAAAAATGTCGTAGTTATGTTGACTAAAAAAGATATGAAATGTGGGTGTTAATAAAAAAATATATAAAAATGTAATCTGTAGGAGATCAGCTAGGCTCATGTTTCGTACCCTGTAAGACTTTTTTAGAGTGGCGTCGACACTTTCCCAGCTATTAACTATCATAACAAACAGGCATGATGATTAAAATACTGAAAACTCTTTTAATAACCTGGAACACAACTCATAAAGAAGGCTTGAAGTGCCACGGGCAGCATAGGCCCAGAGGTAAACGGGGCCTATTTAATGAAATAGATCTTTTATTTTTCTAACTCACAACACCGACCACAAAGTCTGCACCACAACCTGAAGTAAAGTCCCCACCAGTGTGGTGTAGGTTTTTAATAAACCGGTGTTACATACACCCACTCAGAGGACTCGAACCCACAGCACATCTGTGCCCCTGTGTTCATTACGATCAAGTATTACAACTAAAGCATCCTCATAGCGCTGTATCCCAGGCCCAAAGATGCACACCCACTCCAAGGACTCAAACCCATGGCCAGATGCACAGGGTGAACCTTAACCTGCTGGGCCTCTGCGCTCCTCCACAGCTGAATGTGAGCTTTTTTTTTTTAATAAAGCAGCCTTATAGCACCACAGGTAGCAGAGGCCCTCAGGTAAACAGCTAATGAAATCCCTCTCTCCCTCTCGGACTAAATCATCCAAATAGCAAGCGGCACCTCAGGCACAGAGGCAGACGGATGGCCAAGAACCAGGAAGAGCAGGGGGGAGAGAGGGATGTGGAATGAAAAGAGATGAGCAGAGGAGGGGTGAGAGTGAAGGAGGAAGGCAGTAGGAAGAGGTGGGGAGGGAGAGGATTAGAGAAATTGAAAGATAAGTTAGAGAAACTGAATTTGTTTGTGTGCTATTACAGGGTATTGTAGGGCACCGTGGAACAGTTACATTATATTGTATACCTTAAACATCTCAAGTGCTATAAATCACAACGATAACAAACCCGGCTCTTGAGGACGCAGCAGACGTCCGACTGCTCTTATGCATCAAGCCTTTAAGGTGAAATAAATTTTCTTTCACTTGATGTTGTAACTACTACTTGAGCCACTTACTGCAGCTTCCACTTTGTGTTCTCGCCAATAAGCAGGCCTGTTTGTATAAAAAGGGGATTGTCACTGCAAATCAGTCATTACTGAGGCTCTGTGCTCTTATGTTTTAGTCAATTTAGTCGAAGTGTTTCTCTTTGGCGGAGGTTCAATTATCCCAACTAGAGTCCTTAAAGCACGAGATTAAACTGTAGTAAGGTGAAAGAAACAATTGATACATGAATATTTGGGGATATGTTTACACATTAAGTGCACTGGGATGGTGGTTCTATATGTTTGTTTTTATTTTTTTTATTCATGAAGTAATTTTTTTTAGCAGCTTGACTCTAGAGATGGCAATGCTGCTCTGTCGGCCGGTCCACCACTCCACTACTTGGGTCCAGACTGAAATATCTCTATTGGATGGATGGCCACAAATTTTCGTACGAACATTAATGATCATCGGAGGATGAATCCTAATGACTTCTGTGATTCTCTGACCTTTCCTCTAGCGCCAGCAGCAGGTTGACATTTTTGGCTTTTAGTGAAATATCTTGATATAGATTACATGAATTGCCATAGAATGTACTGTACAGCTATTTATTGACATACATTTATGCCAGTCTAAGTTTCAAATAACATTACACAATACACACAACACAATAACGTTCAAATGACATTTTACCTTCCCTGTAAGTGAGTCAGGTAAACAAACAACAAAGGTAAAGCACATGGGCTCCGAAAGGACTCGTAGAGACTTGTAGAGCTGTAATCGGGCCTTAAAAGTTAGGCCTGACAAGGCCCGAGCCCGACAAGTACATTTTGATTGACAGCTTTTTAAAAGCCCGAACCCGTTTACAGCCCGACATTATTCAAATGTGCGCATGCACAGCTCTTTTGTCTTTTGTCAAGAATGAGTCATTTCTACATTTTTAACATCATTTATTCATGACTAACGTAGGCTATAGGCCACTTGGAAGTTGGAACAAAGAAATAAAATGAGTCCTCCAGAGGCCAGCCTCTGTTTCACCTCCTAAGCATGCATTTTCGCGCTAATCGAAACGCATCACCTGACCGCTCATTTACCGTGCAACCTGCAGCGCAAGCCCGAGTCCGGCCCGACCCCGTGTAAAATGATAGAAATGAATTTGTTGTCCCGGTTGAAAAAAAAAAGTTTGAATCAAATCAAATCATGACCTTAAAATCAAAAGTCGATTCGTGCATTTGGACAACACCTAAATAAAATGAAAATCTTTTACTACTTGACTACTACGTTAAGGACTGCTGGTACTAGTCAGTTGCTAGCCAGTTGGCTTTATATCCCCAATATTTGACACTTTTTCTAACTGTAGTGGAGATGGTTGTTGACACCAGTGTAAGTGTAGAGCTGTGGCCAAACAGCGGGCAAGCAGGAGGCTGGCTGCTCACCAGAAACCTCTGCTTCCACACCCGATGCCAATTCCACTGCTGACTGCAGTTTCCTTCTACAGCAGATTGGTAGTTTTGGTTTTGAGTCCACATCTCTCTTTGTTTTGGCCCCAGTTTGATTCCATTGTACAAATACACTCTTTCTGACCTTTTGATTTGGACTCGTTTGTGTTTTGCATCGGATATATTACATCTTCATTAGGTTTCAGCAGGGGTGGCAGTTTACTTGCTGTGGCTTCCCACCGATGCAGAATGAATACTGTTAAAACCGATCAGCACTACATAGTTCAACAGTTAAAGATTCAATGAAGCAGAACAAAAAGCTGGCAGGATTTCAGGCTCAGGGAGTGGAAAGATGAAAAGAAACAAAGTTTGTCTGCCAACAGATTCTCTTCCAAGGTTTCATGTAAATTGTTTAATTGTGTTTATTTGGGATTCTATTTAGTATTTTAGTGGATTGCATAGAGTAGATACACAACCAGTAAGATGCAAAGTAGCAGAGGCGAAAACTACTGAGCTAAAAAGGCCATTAAATTGTGTTTCAGGAGCAGTATTTTGAAAAGGAACCAGAAAAGTTAATCTGACATTAATTTAAGCAACACAGTTTACTACAAAATATTCTTTCCACGGTTTCCTAAGCTCCCTAATGTTTGTTGGCACTTCTCATGCTGTTACAGCACCAACCAAGTTATGTTTTTGGTCCCATTTGGTTTTTTATGTTTGTCATTAAGAGGATAATTGAAAAAATCACAACATCAAACATATTTCAAATAAGTCTGGTGGAAACTTGGGCTACTTTCCAAGGAATAAATGATTATCTCTCCTCTTTCCAGGTCTTAAGGGACAGTTAATCCAAAATCAAAAATACAAGTTTTCCCTCTTACCTGCAGTGCTGTTTATCAATCTAGATTGTTTTGTGTGACAAAAAAAATACATTTGAACTCAATTAAATTAACTAAAACTCAACAGCAATGTCTGTTTCCAGAAATCATGACCTGGTTACTCAAGATAATCCACAGATGTGGTTGTGAGCAGTTTCATATCGGAACTATTTTATCATTTTGAACAATGTTTTTATTGCAAATACAATTTTTTATTTTACAATTGTAGGTGCCTCCATTTTCTATGGAACTAAACCCGGCAACGTATCACCACGCAGAAGAAAGTGTACTCCTGGACGAGAGGCACGTGCTTGTGACAGCGCAAGATGTAAAGCTTAATGCCGTTCTCTTTGGATGAGCTGTAACGTTAGCTAGCTCGGGTGAGCTAGCAGTATCAGTTAGCTATAAACTAATCTCCACAAGCTAGCAATGTCGAACCACTAGGGACTTTTGCATTGTGATACAGCTGGCAGTTGTAGTTCGCTAGAAAATAGTTCCGACATGAAACTGTTCACAACCAGGTCTGTGGATTATCTTGAGTAACCGGCTCATGATTTCTGGAAACAGACATTGCTGTTGAGTTTTCAAAATGTATTTTTTGCCATTTTGAGCACCACAAGCCGAGCGCCATCTAGTTCTATTATATTGGAGAGAAGGCAGATATCTCCCACACTGGGCAACTCGCACCAAAACAATCTAGATTAATAAATAGCACTACAGCTAAGAGGAAAATATCTATTTCTGATTTTGGGGTGAACTGTCCCTTTAAGTCTGGACAAATATATGTAAATAAATCATACTATGGAGACAGTCAAGCTTGACAGAGAGTATTATTTTCAAAATTGCCAGTTACTTATTTTACAATCACGTTAAAAATCACAACAGCATTTATTCAGGTTTGGATGTTTCCTCTACTTTTCACTTGTCAGGCAGCCAGAAAACATCATCACATTAGTATTAGTCTTTCTTAAGGGTCTCCCAGCGTATTCAGGCATTGATTACAACAAGGCATTAATGCTCAACAATATATCCCTGTTTGACTTAACTAACATAAATCTGCTCAAGCTTGGACTTAGGCTACTTCATTTACCACATGTCAGAGGAAACAGCAGGAGGCAGAGCCCTCTTCTGCAGCACCCTCCTCCCTCCTGGACCAGATTCTTGCCGATACCAGAATCCAAACTGAAGGGACGCTTTGTTCAAGTCAATTTAAGTAAAGCGCAGCGGGTGCGGTATTACATTCAATTTATCACACCGTTGTGACGAAAAGAGAGCTGAGCCAGAAGGCAAAGCTCTCGATCTACCGGTCAGTTTTCGTTCCTACCCTCACCTATGGTCATGAAGGCTGGGTCATGACCGAAAGAACGAGATCCAGGGTACAAGCGGCCGAAATGGGTTTCCTCAGGAGGGTGGCTGGTATCTCCCTTAGAGATAGGGTGAGAAGCTCAGTCATCCGGGAGGAGCTCGGAGTAGAGCCGCTGCTCCTTCGCGTCGAAAGGAGCCAGTTGAGGTGGTTCGGGCATCTGGTAAGGATGCCCCCTGGAACACCTCCCTAGGGAGGTGTTCCAG
This sequence comes from Sander lucioperca, assembly GCF_008315115.2. Classification (NCBI taxonomy): domain Eukaryota; kingdom Metazoa; phylum Chordata; class Actinopteri; order Perciformes; family Percidae; genus Sander; species Sander lucioperca. Next base: position 30,558,027 of record NC_050187.1, read on the forward strand.
GCACGTCCAGCTGGGAGGAGGCCTCGGGGAAGACCAGGACTAGGTGGAGGGATTATATCTCCAACCTGGCCTGGGAACGCCTCGGGATCCCCCAGTCGGAGCTGGTTAATGTGGCTCGGGAAAGGGAAGTTTGGGGTCCCCTGCTGGAGCTGCTCCCCCCGCGACCCGAGACCGGATAAGCGGACGAAGAAGATGGATGGTGTGCAGAGGTAGAAAGTAAGGCAGGATTTAAACTTCTATTCCAAACTCTCTTTTTCAAGAGCCTCTTTTTTTAAGAGGGATATATCAAATCAGAGATGTTCTCTCAGATTGATTTTACAGTTATTGTCTCTACTATCAGTTATGTGATACTCTGTGCCAAGTGTGTGCCAAAACTCTCTATAAATCATTTCAATGTGACATAAGAAGAGTTCCTATTGCTTCCTTTATCCAAGTGTTTACCCTAGTAGTCTATATTAACGACCTTCCACTTCCGGGATTGCCCCGTTGCCTACAGGAATTCCGCCGTATGTCCTTTTTTTCGACTGGATTTCCATTTCCTAACTTTCTTTGTGTTGGCATTCTAAACTCTGGTTGATTTATGAGGACTATGGTTAACTGCTCCTCAGATCTCTGCAGGGTAAATCCAGACAGCTAGCTAGACTATCTGTCCAATCTGAGTTTTCTGTTGCACGACAAAAACAACCTTTGAACGTACACTTTCCACCCAAACAAGTTCCTTCCTGAGGCTATTTTCCAGCGGCAGCAGGGCTCGGTGCAGCGCTTAGCGCCGGCCACGGCGATTGTGATTGGTTTAAAGAAATGCCAATAGACCAGAGCACATTTTTCTCCCATCCCGGAATGCTGTGTGGACTAGCCAGACCTTCCTCCCCAGCGTGTGGAGGATGGACTGGCAAAGCAAGACTATCACAGGAAGTGATGTGTTTTACATTTCAGGCAGAAGAGAAGAAGAATTGGGCAGGTAGCATTAGCAGTGATACCAGACCCTCCTCCGCAGCGCTGTGGAGGAAGGTCTGGCAAAGCAAGACAATTACCCTAGTAACAGTAGGCAACACTATTTAAGCCAATTTAAATGAAACAAAACAGTCTCACTACAAGGTCCAGTCAGTAGCTGTTCAAGAGCTTTTGATCATAATCTTCCTCAATTTTAACTTGATGAAATCACATTGGCCACACGTTCAACTAAAACCTTTGAATTAGTTTAAAACCTGTGACACTGTGAGTGCTGCGTTTGTTTTTTAACCTCATATTGTCTTTCCGTCGACCATATTTTGACAATTATCGACACTTCATTGACACTTTTTTGTCGCTTTTGACTTTTTTTTGACAGTTTTAACGCTTTTGATGCTTTTTTCTGACAGTTTGGGCGTTTTTGGACCCTTTTTTGGACGGTTTTAACGCTTTGGAGGTTTTCTTTGACACTTTCGACGCACTTTCCTACGTACTCACATGCTGTCCTCCTCCGGTTTGCCTGTTTGTAAAGCATAAAGGATAAATTATTACCCAATTATATGTTACATCTAGGCTTCTAGCCAACTTCATACTTCATACTTTTTTTGCGAAATTTGGTTGAGATTTCTGATATAGAAACTTTGAAAACGGGTCACATTTGACCCGAGGACAACAGGAGGGTTAATATTTTGGAGAGTGAAAAACTCGGTTCCTCACATAAAAAGGTTTCCAAACTGTTTCAGTTTAGCATCAGTAGTTTTTAAACTCAGCAACTAAATGAGAAGTGTAACCTTCTTTTCTCTGACACCCGAGCAATTTAAGGAAAAAATAGTCCCACTCCTGCCATATAGGGACCATTTATCAGCCCACAACCCATTTTGTTTACTGACCCATGGTATAAGAACCCTTTTAGCAGAGAATAGAAAAATCAGACAGGACCTTGGACTGTGGGAGCACAACGTTGGCTGCAAACCAGGAGTGAAGGCTTCACTTGATGTCACTTTAATCTACACTTTATATTCCTTACTATGTCTGCTTTGTTCATCAGAGGAGCCAGCTCTTCAAAGCCTTTCAGCTTTCGACCAGGTCTGCACAAACTTTATCCATTTGACTTTTATTTAAGTGCCAACAGATAAAATCTGCAAGTATAAATCCACCAGTGAAGAGGGGACTGGTCTTGCAGGAATTATGCAGACACAGACCGAAAATTGTCTTCAAGCTTCATCGTTTTGCTTGCTTCTATTTCCTCCTCCAGTTTATCCTTACATTATCCAATAATCAGGGTGCGATTTGCAAAAAAAGCAGGGGGGGGGGGTGTTTTGATCAGGCACAACAAAACATGCAAGTATTAAACCCCTCTTGCAATACCATGGATATACTAGTACCACTTGGCCAGGCATGCCAAAACACTTAAATATGCACTTTAATATTCAAAGGTAAATACAGCGCTTTCAAGCCTGAGCGGAGTTCACTTCATGGCGAAAACAAAATACTTTCACCCAGGAAATGCTTGTTCTTTCCTTGAGAATGTCTTAATCCAAACCACAATGTTTTTCCTACACTTAATAGTCGTTTTGGTGCCTAAACTTAACTCACCTATTGGCGGCTAAACAACTGTCGCTAGTAGCCGGTGTAGTAGCAGCTAAATACAACCAGCAACTGCTGCTCTGATTTTATCGTTCTATCGCACCGTAGACTGTTCACGTTACAGCCCTTTACTTAGTTTAAAATACTTCTATTTGAGGTATATAATGGTCTATTGGTGAAGTAGCATTGATCACTTTGAGGAGTCGGATACATTTTGTCCCCACCAGGGATAATAAATAATTCAGCAGAGGCCGGGATACGTAGACCAGAAAGGGGTAATTTCATGCATCCCCCCCTGGAAAATCGCACCCTGCAAAAAATAATACTCAGCAGCCTGGTTTATAAATGAGGTAGATGCCCAACATGAGCTAACCTTACAGCAGGTTTCATCAGTGGAATTAGAAACAGAGCCACCGCCTCGTTTACTCTACAGGGGATCCAGATGTACTGAAGACAGAGGTTTGGTTTCAAAAGTCTCTTGTTCGCTGTCACACATGCTGTTAGATTTAATCAGGTGAACCAGCGCTCATTGTTTGGCTGAATGTAAGCCTGTGATTCAGAGAGGTTTACCTTGAAGTTGAGGTTTACCTTGAAGTGGTTTGAGGGATGTGACATAGGAAATATATTTGTAATTGTAGAAAAACTACAGCAAAATGATGAAAGTATCCATTTTTTTATACAAAAAAAGCCATTTGAGTAAAAGCAAACATTGTCTTTGTTGCCATTTAAAGATTTATTTTGTGATTATATGCGTATTGAGCGGGTTAAGAGAAGGACATGCATACTTCATTATCTAATATAAAACCACCGCTTGCATCACATAAATATAGCAAGGTCTTATTCAGATATTTTTGCCATGATATGTGGTGGGACTGCAGTACATTTCCCTACATTTCACCGTTTCCTGAGAACAGTAAGACAAGATAATGAATTTCTATTTTTCTTTTTCTTCAGTGGAGAGGAAATTATGAACACATGCTGGGAGACAGCAAATTAAATATAGTTGGACACAATAAAACAGAAAGAAAAGGAAGCAGCAGGCTGAGCTTTGAGAGCAGGAAACCAGAAACTCAAAATTCCACCACTCTAAACTATAGTTTACTGTATTCTAATTTCTGGTGCCTGTCGTATTGTTTACGTACTGCATCCGATCATGTGTGCAGCTTCTGCCCTCGCTTGCACAGTGTGTGGTTTCTTTTCTTCATCAGTTTAACTCTACCTTGTAAACCTTGTTGAAATGTCTAAATCTACAGAGCAGGGGCGATTCTAGGATCAGACCTTTAGGAGGGCTCAGCCCCTACAGTGCCTTTCAAAAGTGTTATATTGACTCTGGTAAGGATAGGGATTTTTTGTTTTTTAGTTAGGTACTTGGAGGAATTGTGCAATAATGGCAGATTCACACATTTGTCTTTTGTTTACAGTAAATAAATAACAACAAATACAAATCTTAAAGTAAAGTTCATAAAGTAACTTTCTTTGCATTCATTTGATTCCCAATCAAGATACACTGGTAAGAATGGCTTTCCATTGTTAATATGTACTTAAAAACAGTTCTGAAATGCAAAATAATAGAATTTTAATCATGTGATAAAATATGCGATTAATCGCAATTAAAAAAAATGAACGTTTGACAGCCCTACTTTTAACACTATGATGGAACTAAACCTGACACAGGGGCGGTTCTACATTGAATTACACCCAGGGCGAGACCCCCTTCGAGCACCACCCCCCCCCCCCCCTCCCCCCCCCAAAAAAAAAATGGCAGAATATATAGAATATATATATATAAATAAATGTGCCAAAAATATATACAATCAGATATATAAAAAATTTAACAACAGCAGAGAGCAACAATAATATAAAATATTAAGAATAATATACAAATAAAATATAGAATAAATAGGCCTATTCTAAATAGCACAAATCCTTCATCACTCAAATGTGAAAACACACTAAAGAGAATCTAATTGTTACACTATTAACAGACTACTAACAGAAAACACAAACTAAAACTAAAACCTGACTTTTCTGGCCTTCCTTGATGCAAAATCATCAATGATGTTATCGTATGAAATCTGCTCCCTTACTGAATGCTCACGGGCGCACGCCCTTTAAAAAAAAGTAGTCAAAAAGTGTTTTCATTTCAGACGGCCGACACGAACACACACACCTATCAACTCGATAATAAAGCCGTAAAGTAGGCAAGGCTCTTTCAACTTAGGATAGGATTGAGATGAAAAGTTTAACTGACACATAACAGCGATCAGCTTCGTAACGGCGTAACGGCGCCTATGCCCAGCAACCCGTTCCCCTTCTCACACAGCTTCTCTGTGCAGTGTGCACGGCACCTTCTCAGCAAGCAGGGGCGCCAATTTGCCAATTCCCCACATGGTGAAATGATAGATAATACAGTAGAAAACCACGTCGAGGATTTTTTTTTTTTTAAGTGCTCGTGCCGCCCCCCATGAGTCATAAAAAAATGCCGCCTCGGGCGGCTGCCTGCTTCGCCCGTGCCAAAAAACGCCACTGACCTGACACTTTATAAGTCACAGTAATAACAAGCAATTTGACACAATGTTCTAACATTCAGCAATTTTAGTTGCTTACTTTTCAATTTGGGTTCTAATCTGCGCCATGAAATTACCAACTTCTTCTCTGGGGACTACCAACGTTAAACTTTACAACCGTCTCCTGCTCTCCCTCTGACAGATTAGATAGAGACTCAGCCAAAGGCGGGAGTCTGGCACAACCACCTCCGATTGGCCAATACTAGGTTTCTGTTAACCCTTTCCTTGACTGGGTTACAGGTGCGTAGCATTGGTGACAGCCATATGGTATATTGAGCTTGAGCCCCCCTAAAAAGGGTCTAAAATCGCCAATGCTACAGAGAGACAAAAGAACTCGTTGTGGCCTTGGAGAGGAAGGGACGTAAACACTTTTGCTGATCTTCTTAATGCAGACATTTGACTGCTCTGTCCATTAAAGGAACACAAGTTACAAAAGATAACTATCAGCCATGGCAAGAGACCAGCAACAGTTTGATATATTAATACAAACTTTTGTCAACTTTGAAATAAAACATTGCAAATTATTTCATTATAAACATACAGAAAATGTCTTATATTAAATGAGGGGTCAGATATTCAGACTAATAGTGCTCCGTCTGTTTTTGAGTCCATTAAGGTCAACCATATTTGGATCAGGTCTATTTTTACATGTGTTTTGAACCGGGCAAATATATTTCACATCGGTTCATAGAGACCTCCACATTGCAGAGCTTTTTAGTCCCTTTTGGCTCATTGTTTTGGTTGTACAGAACATCTACTGCATGTAATTTAGAGATTAGCTGGTGCAGAAATTGCAGAGATGTTTCTCAACAGATGGTTAAGATTAAAACAGGGCTAAAAGAAGAGCGACTATTGGACTTACATTCAACTGGTGGACAGAAACACGACTCCAAATGAATGATAATGTTACTCTGTGTCTGCTGGAAGTGTAAATAGGCAACTGTTTGATAAAACACGTTAACTACAACAACTTTAAAAGGCAAAAATATGTCAGGCTGTGTGTTTGTCAGCTTGTTGTGGAGTTCCTCTGCAGGCGGTCAGCCAGAAAGCTTCCAGCTTGTACCACTGCATTACAATACAATATGATGTGATGATTTCACCACCAGAAACACTGTCTACACATATTCAGGCTTTTCCCTAGGTTTGTGGGAGACTTGTGCACATATTGGCGCAGGAGGGTTAAGGAGTCCTCCTTCAAGAAAATATGATTTTTTTTTTTTTTCAATAAATACATATGCAATTGAAATCATTTTGGACCATTATTATTACAATCTCTGTGTCTAAAATGTTGGAAAAGCTAGAGCAGATAATAAATAAATAACACTCAAAAAGCTGAAAGACAAAACTTGCTAAAGAAGTCCACTGGGGACCAACTACAATCATTAGATGTGAGAAAAGTAATTTAGTTAGTTTCGATGCTCACATTAATTTTGCATTAATTTGCCCAAAAAGGCTTGGGTGTTGCACCTAAGCCTTATAATGGTTGGGAGAACCAAGCTAGGTGTTACGCTCATCGCAGTGTACAAGAATACAGGCAGACTATAAGAGAAGTATATCATTAAGACCCAACAGGTTTTCAATACAACCAAACATGAGATGTTTCAAGCTTTACTTCCTCCTCTGGTTGAAGGTGTGCTGATCAGAGAAATCCGCTGCTCCACTCTGGATGACACGTCGTTGAGAACAAGTCATATAGAGGACATAACTGCTTGGAAAAGCACATAAACGAGCACAATAAGTAAGCCCATAAAACCTCCTTTCTGTAGAGAAGAGGCTATTTTGGCTGAGCAGGGAAAACAAACTGCTTCTCCTTTCTGCATGATTTGACAAATATCCCATGATTTAAGGCTCTAGGGATCATAAAAGTGTGGACAGAGCCGGGTTTGTTCTCTTTCTGGAACAAAACAGACCAGAACAGAAGAGAGCGACAGAGGAATGGCGAAAACTCAGCTTCCAGTAAAAAAAAAAAAAAAAACAACTAAAAAACATCGCCATCCCAGGAAACTATGCCTGCAGCGCGGAAGTGCAACAGCCTGCGAAAGCTGCCCGCAGCGCCGCTCTCCAAATGCCAGCTAGTAATGTGCCACCTGTTTAACGCTGCAAATTCGACATCCGCAAGCAGAGCGCTCTGCCTCCCTGCTCCAGCCAAAGCCTTTCTCCACAGGAAACCACCGGCTCAGTGGAAAAGACTGATCACCAAGGACGAGCTCTCAGGCCTCACACACTGCGATAACAGATTACACTTCTTTTTTTGCCTCCTAACTGCCAATGTTTTTTTGATTTTTGATGATCTGCTCTTATTGCACAGCTGGTTGGACGTGGTTTAAGGACTGTTACGCGTCACCTTGCCAGGGGGAGCCCAGCTTGCTGAAGGGAGAAAGCCGTCACATCTTTATTTCCTTCTTTCTTTTTCTTTCTTAACCTCGCTGTCATTTTATCTTATATCCTCTGTCTCTATTGTCTCAGCAAATAACTGTTTTTGTGTTTTGTGTCTTACACACACACACGCACACACACAGTTTCCCCATTCTGCTCGCCTCTCCTTCCTCTCTTTTTCTCTCCTCTCTGTCAAATTCGAATAAGCGTTATTGCGATATGACTATGTACGTTACATTTTGGGTTCATGTTTCTTAGTTGAGTCAGCTGGGAGAGTGTAGTAGGAGACGATAGCTTAAAACTCCCAGCCACACTAGTACTTGGATTTCCACAACTCTTGTTGTTTATTACTAACATACACATCAACCTCATCAAGCCTGGTTGTAAGTAGAGATGTTCCGATACCGATGCCGGTATCGTTATCGGCTCCGATACTGCCTAAAACGCTGGTATCGGTATCGGGAAGTACTGGAGTTTATGCACCGATCCGATACCACGTAATAAAGCCCTAAAGAAAATCTACGTTAAAGTAGTTTATGTATGTTCTTTTTCCGTTATAACTGCAGAATAAAAGAAAGTTCTGTGGCGTTCATTGCTTGTGTTTGTTCATGTTTCACAAGGAGTTTAACCTGAGCCAGACCGACAACAAAGATAGAAATAATATCACATCCATACAGGGATAGTAGTATACAGTTGTTAAAACATAATAAAATATATGACACACTGGTATCGGATCGGTACTCGGTATCGGCCGATACACAAGTTCAGGTATCAGAATCGGTATCAGGAAGCAAAAAATGGCATCGGGCCATCTCTAGTTGTAAGGCTACCTGACACACAGACATAAAGGTGCTATAAGCGATGTTGCATGTTTTTTATATCAACATTTTTTGTCACATACAGCAAACATCTCTTGACTATCCGCTAGCTGCCTGTCCCCTGAACACACTGTAAAAAAACACGGTCTCTGTAGACAGCCCAGGCTCCACAAACACTAACAAAAACAAACTGCGCCAACCTGCACCACCAAACATAACAAACAGTGTTCCAGCCAATAACCAACAAGAAGGATTTGGGGGTGGGGGTTGGGGGGTTAGAGCGGGGGAGGGGACGGGATGAGGAGGAGGGAGGGGCGAGCTAGCCTCCGTTTTGTTTGATAATACTTTGAACGTCAACAAGAAGTGCCGTCACCCAACATCGCTTAGAGCACCTTTAAGGGACTACAATTTGTTGGGCTACTTTATACTTTTTACGTGAACATTTTATCCAAACAAGCGTTTGTGTCATTAAGTTTGTGTTCATCACTGAACAGAAAATCAAATAAAAGCTATGTTCTTTTGATTTGGTGTGTGTGATTTTGATTTCGACGGTGCTTCTCTCGTATCTACATGTAGGCAACACATTATTTCCTAAAGGTACATTTCACAATGCTGACTGATCCAACTGCAGCAAATAAACTAATCCAGCATAGTAAAATATTGATTGAAAACACTATAAGTTTCTGCATCTTCTCTGTTCTGTTTCTTCCTGCTTAAATCTCTTTCCCTCATTCCTCCCTGCCCTCCCTCGTCTCTACATTCATCTCCCTTTTTCTCCTGCTCCTTCGCCTCCTTCTCTTCCTCCTCGTCTCTCAGCAGGATGACTATTGGCAAATTGAGCGAGGCAGGATTAATTGTAATTCAATGTCTATTACTGTCAGTGCTGCTTTTTTCAAGCCAGCGCTGCAGGTGAGGAGATGAGAAATAGAGGGAAAGAAACAAAAAGAGGGAGGAAGGGCAGAGAAAAGGGAATGAGGGAGGTTCGATGGAGTTAGGATGGGAATCAGAGATGGAAAGGAGGAGAGGATAAGAGAGGAAGATGCTGTACACTAAGAGACAAAAAACAGACTGCACCCTGCTGTCAGCCAGGATGTCCAGACTGTCTGTGCCCCTGACATGTCCCCCTTGTCTCAGCACAATCTCAGGTCTCCTGCTGAACAACACCCCCTCCTCCCCTCCACACACAAATAAACACATTCCCACAACAGCATGAGGAGAGTTACACACCAAAGGCGAAACATCCAGGACCTCCAGAGTCACATCAAGACAAGCCATCATCGGCTTAAAACACCTGAAGAGTGTTGTGTGTATTAGTCTGGCATTGCCAGACCTTCCTCCACAGCGTCGCAGAGGAGGGTCTGGCTAGTCCACACAACACTCCGGGATGGGAAAAAATGTGCTCTGGTTTATTGGCATTTCTTTAAACCAATCACAATCCCCTTGGGCGGCACTAAGCGCTGGACAGAGCCACGGTGCCTCTGCAAAATAGCCTCGGGAAGGAACTTGTTTTGGTTGAACGTGTACATTTCAAGCTTTGTGGCAATGTGGAGGTGAAGTAGGGGTGTCACAATTTCGAAAATCAATGGAGTCAGTTTTTGATTTTGACTATAAAAATCAAGAGCAGGATCGGCGATTCCCCCAGTATTTTTTCCTCTTCTCCACCCCCGCCTACTTGTGCATGTCGGAAGAACAAAAGCAGTCTGTTGTTACCGGCTGGTAGCATGCGGCTAAAGGCAATAAAGTTGATTGACTTTTCCAGACACCATAGCCACTGCAGGAGGCAGAGGTACTGCAGAAACAACGGAACTGGAAAATCCTCCTGCTTCCCTGAAGTCACCGGTGTGGCAACATCTAGCCTTCCCTGTGAGTGAGCATGTGTAAACAAACAACAAAGGTAAAGTATGCAGGCTCTGACTAAGACTCCATGGTGCGTTCATGTCACTTTGTTAAACTAATGGTGCATTCAATTGCACTTTGTTAATTCTGAGAACTCAAACTGTTGTTGCTAAGTACCCTTCTGCCATCTCATGGCTCTTATTGTGGCATTGTTGTCCCTGTTGAAAAATAAATCTTAAATTGAATCAAATTGTGTCTTAAAATCAAAAGTCAGATGGATTATTGGATTTGGAGAATTGTGTCACCCCTAACGGGAAGTCCTAAAGGTTCTCAGAAAAATGAAGCGTTTGATCACTAAGCAGCTCTGTCTGCTGATGAAAATTGAAATGGAATTGATTATGTGTTTTTTTGTATCACAATAATCTTCATTCGACAAACCATCTCAACTTTAGCTCCCCTTACTCACCAGTTCAGGGGTTTTCAACCATATCACACAGTCTTCAGTGAGTGTATGCGCACTTTCCTGAGCTTTTGTGGCATGGCCGAGTGCTGGCAAGTCCATAGTCTATAGGTTTCCTATTTTTTACTTGTTTAAACATATTGCCTTCAATGTCATATGATCCATGTCTACCATCAGTAATCTTCCTATTCAGCACAAGTCTGGAGTTAAATGCCGATCATTCATGTGACATCAGCTGCATGTTAGGTTTTGGGTACACCTCCTGGCAGGGTGCAGTTTGCCAAGGAGGGTGTGTGGGATTTCCCCCTTTCTGGTTTACATATCCCTGCCTCTGCTGAATTATTTTTATCCCCAGTGGTGACAAAATGTATCCCCTCCCCCAAAGTAATCAATGCTACTTCACCAATAGACCATTATATACCTAAAATAGAAGTATTTTAAACATTTTTTTAGTTACATCTAGGAAAAAGATAGGGTTTTGGATTGAGACATTCCAGAGGATCGAACGAGTGTTTCCTGGGTGAAAATATTTTGTTTTCGCTGCGAAGTGAACTCCGCTCTCCAGCTTGAAATCGCTGTATATTCCATTGAATATTGAAGTGCATTTTTAAGTGTTTGGCATCCCTGGCCAAGTGGCACTATATCTATGGTATTGCAAGGGGGATTTCATTTTTGCATGTTTTGTTTTGTTATGCATGATCAAAAATCACACCCTGCCTCCTGGCATCCACAGCTGATCTTGACCAATTCTCTGCTGCGATCGAGGAAAGAGCTCGCAGGTTGTGATGTCACCTGGCGCTATCAGGGGCAAAACGTTCACACCACAGAGCGCCGCTGAGTAATGACTGCTACCTAGAGAGTGACCCCCCACCATTGAACTCCTCTTAAGATTAATGTGAACATAAACTGCACCCACAGCAATAAGAAAATAAGGAAACAGTTGGAAACAGAAAACAAAATTGACTACTTATGTGGAAGAGGACTGCAGAGCTAAAGCTTCAAGAGGCAAAAATGCTCTAAAAGTTTCACGTAAATAATAGGGTGCGTAAATAATAAAACATGTAGAGGCAAAGAAATAATTGCTCTTTACATTCTTCTCATTCATCACATCTTTCTTTGTTGGCCCGCCTCATATTAAGACTTAAATGTAACTACAAAGGCAAGAACTGCTAACCAGAGTGACCAGGGGGACTCGAGCTGGCTGCATTACCTTTGGCAGTTCTGGATGAGAAAAATGGATCAGAAAACAACCGAGGGCACAGCCTGAAGCAGAAGGAAATGTTGGCACCACGCAGCCAGCAGTGCGAGGAAAAGCCTGGCTCACACAAACCACTGTCAACAAAAAAAAACAAATACTGTAAAAAGTCATGACTGGAGACACAGGGGAAGCAGCGGCTGAATCTCATTTCTCTGTCTTACCCCTTCCCCTAACCCCTTCCCTTTAGTTTTGCGCGTTCACGTGAGAGTAAGCGCTGTCCCAATTCTCGTTTTGATCGAGGGGTAGGGCTAAGGGGAAGGGCTAGATACCCCTTATAACCAAGCAAAGTTGCAAGCTTACTTGAAACCGAGGGGTAACTAGAATACACTGCGCAACTGGCAACAATGGCGGCCAGATCAGCCACAGAGTCCCATAAATGTAAGTATTTTCGGCTTAAATAATTAATAAAAAAATGTGTCTTGTTTTGTGCTCTACACAGTCCTGTACATATATATTTGCAACCATGTTCTTAACCCTTATGTTGTCCTCCGGGACCCGTCCAGTTTATTTGACGTTTTGTATTGGCCTGGGGTTGAGCTTCGGGCTGCATCTGCACCACCACCACCAAAGTGAACATAAAAGAACTATAATAATAATAATATATACATGCATATGACACTGTTGTCAAAACCCACGCAATCGACAAACACACGGCAGACGGCATCTTGGAAGTTTGTGATCAATACTTGTCGCCTCTGGTGATGTAGCAGCCAGCTAGCGACGATGTATGATGACATAACCGTAACCAAGTGGTGTCTCATTTCATAGGGGTATGTTTTCACCCCTAGCCCTTACCACTCTGTTTCGAGGGACAAGGGCTAGGGGTAAGACGAAGGGTTAGGGGAAGGACCGCTGTGGAAAAATAAGCTAACTGTGAACAAGCAACACAGTGACTTTGTGTTGCTTTGCATCTAAAAACAATTAATTAAAAATGTAATTTTCCATCAAAAAATGATTTCTTTGCAGTACTACTGTATTATTCCTGAATGTTTACTGCAAAAGACAAATAAACTTGCTGTAAAAGTAGAATACAGTAAGAGACAAACTAGTCATTGCTTATTTCAAAATGTAAGGATAAACCTCTTGAGGTAATTATAATATAATATATAATATAATATTATACATAATATTTCAGGATGCTACTAAATCACAAGAAAGAAATTGTTGAAGAAATGAACTAAGCTTTGAGCTCTTGGGCTAGATGAGAAGATTGATACCACTTTGTGCATTACGTATGAAGCTACAGCCGGAAGCTGATTAGCATAGCTTAGCATAAAGACTGAACTATGCGCTGCAGCATGTAACTCTCTTCAAAACCACTTAAAAATTGTGTTTATGTATGGATCTAGCGTGTTAATTAGTTATCTTGTGTGTGTCTGTGTATTTTTAAACTTTGGTCAGAGCCAGACTACACATTTGTCGCTTCCAGTATTTATGCTAAGCTAAGCTAATTCTCTCCTGGCTGCAGCTCTTTTCTTAACATACAGACATAAGAGTTGTATCAATCTCCTCATCTAACTCAACAAGAAAAAGAGCATATTTTCCAAAATGTCCAACTTTTAAATAAAAACTTTTTTTTATTTAGTTGGCTCGTATACTGAAACATTTATAACAAGATGGTTGATCTCAAGAGGCTATAATCTACTTTGTACAGCAAGTTTCTCAGCTGGAAAAACTGTACAACATTTTTTATTATTTCTGACAGGACATGCGTTGAGCGTTCTCCCGTGTGGAGCTACTGTAAAATTACATTGAATGCAAGTTACATTTTTTAGTGTTGTTCATAAAGCATGACGAGGCGTGATAACTTATGTGGAACATAATGATTGGAAAACAAGGGTCTTTTTTCCTCTCAAGGCCTCTTTCAACTTGCCTGAATTGACAGAGAGAGAGAGTGACGTAGAAATGAACAGGAGAGGAGGGTGGAGAAAGGTGTAGAGCCAACAGAGGTGGAGATGGGGGGAGAGAAAGAGGTGCAACTGGGGATACTGAGGAAAGGAGAGAAGGGTAGAAAAATGAAGGTATAGTCGAGGCATTGCAGGCACGGCTGCCCAGGTCTGCAGTTTGTTAAATAGCTTTTTGATGGAATTGGTAAAGCAGTGGAGCCTGTGACACTGTTAGCTGGCACACCACAGAGAGAGAGAGAGAGAGAGAGAGAGGGAGAGAGAGAGAGAGAGAGAGAGAGAGAGAGAGAGAGAGAGAGAAAGAGAAAGAGAAAGAGAGAAAGAGAGAGGGGGGAGAAAGAGAAGGAGAGAGGTCAACAGAGAAAGAAAGATGCAGGTCGAAGGTAGGGAGTAAAAAGAAGAAATCAGAGGGAGTGAAAGTGAAGGAGAAAAAGATTGAAATGTTGATATTTTTACTTTACTGCAGAGTCATTCTGCCCTCAAGAGGTGATGAGTGTTATAACAGCTCTACCACAATGTCGATAACAGCTCTGTGTGTGTGTGTGTGTGTGTGTGTGTGTGTGTGTGTGTGTTTGCTAATTGAGCAATTGAGAAATAGGCTGGTTGGTTGCTTGTTGGGCATTAGTTTCAGTTTTTATTTTATTTATTTTTTTCTAAGTTTTAGTTTCATACTGCTTGTATATAATTGTTTGCTATGTTTCCATGGGTGCATAATAAAAAATGTTGCCTCTCCCTAACTTTTGCAGTTACTCTCTAAGTAACACTCAGTGTTAGTGTTAGTCCTAATTCATATGTTCCACTCCATCTTCTCTGATATTGAAATTATAAATGTTTCTTATCTCTTTTTCTGTCTGTATTCTGTGTTGTTGTCTATTTACTATTGCAAATAACCGTTGGTTTGAGTCCTGAGTGCATATACAGTAACAAAGTCTTTTTTTACTGTATTATTTCCTAGAAAGACACATCAACACAAACAACACAAATTGCATTTTTGCAAACCATGGAACCATACACTACAAACCACATTCAGTGCATTAATACATTTCTATAAAGCTGGGCTTTATAATATTAATAATAATAGTAATACATTTTATTTATAGAGCGCTTTTCATGATAATCAAAGACACTTTATAAAAGTTTAAATAGAAAGTTAAAATAGAAGACAACACACTAAACATATACAACACACAGCATTAATCACACAAATTCAAAGCAGTTCTAAAAATGTGATTTCTGATTTGAACGTGGACAGATTGGTGCAGTCTCGGATGTGATTTGGGGAGAGAGTTCCAGAGGGAGGGGGCAGCTATGGAGAAGGCTCTGTCCAGTGCTTGGTCCTGAGTGATGGAGACAGGATGTTGGCATCAGAGGAGCGGAGACTGCGAGACGGGAGTGCGTTGGGGGAGCAGGTCGGTGAGGTAGCAGGGGGGCCTGGTTATGGGAGTGAGGAGAAGGACTTTAGATTTGGATCCGCTGTGGGACAGGGAGCCAGTGGAGGTCCTGTATCCATCCTACAGCTACAGTCATTTCAATATTTTTCATAATCATGTGTTCAGTGGTGGAAAAAGTATTCATATCCTTTACTTAAGTTAAAAGAACTAATACCACACTGTAAAAATACTGTTACAAGTCAAAGTCCTGCATTGACAATGTTACTTAAAGCAACACTATGTAACTTTTCCCGCTTCGGTCCCCCTACAGGTTGTCTCATTGGAACTACAGCTGCAGCTAAAAGTTACATAGTGCTGCTTTAAGTAAAAGTATGTAAGTATCATCAGGAAAATGTACTTAAAGTATTAAAAGTGAAAGTACTCAATGCAGAAAAATCCTCATTTTTGAAACTGAAAATGATCAAAACAGTTCTGTCAATCAACTAGTCAAAGTATCAAAGTATTTAATCAGCTAATAATTTCAGCTGGACTTGCAGGCCATTATATTGTTGGGTAGTTTAATTTATAATAAACCATCATATTTTATAAACTATGTGCATTTGTAAAGTAACTATACTACAGCTGTCAAATGAATGTAGTGGAGTAAAAAGTACAATATTTCTCTCTGAAATGTAGCGGAGTAGAAGTAGAAAGTGGCATGAAAAGAAAAGACTTAAGTGAAGTACAAGTACCTCAAATGTGTACTTAAGTACAGTAGTAAATGTACTTAGTTACATTCCACCGCTGCATGTGTTGGATAAATCCTACACCCCACAGAGGCTTTCTCACAGTCTGTTGTGCGGCTGCATTGTTAGAGATACAAATCCATCAGGAGGCAAACCAGGTGCAACACTTTCTCTGCCCACTAATTCTCAACTTATTGATTAAAACATAATGTTTAGGTCACAGGTCTTCATCGGGGGAATTAAAACATTTTAATCTGAATAAAACATCCTACAACATCGATACAGTACTCATACCCCTTTTGTAAAAAAAAAACAAAAAAAAAAACCTTTCCATCTGCTGTTTTGTAGAACATACACACTAAATGAAGTGGTTTACTTGTCAGAGACCACACTTCTTCCCCCAGGAACTCTCAACCGGTTAAAAAATGATGTTTAGGTCACAGGCCTTCATCAGAGGAACTTAGATACAAATCCAGTTATTTAAGACATTTTAATCTAAATAAAGATCCTACAACACCGATACAATACACTGTCTTTTGTAAAAAAAACCTTTCCATCTGCTGTTTTGTAGAGTATACACACTAAATTGTGTGTTGTAATGTCAGGGACATAAACAGAGGGAGAACTGGCCTGTTATATAACCACTGTGGCTGAACAGATATAGAAAACAGCGTTGTAGAAAAGATTATCAACAGAAAATAAAAGAAAGATAAATAAGATATCACAGTTGTAGACACATTGTTAAAATGAAATGTGAATTCTGGAAAGTATTATGGGAAAAATACACCATCTGCTGACAGCCACAGATGTTACCAAATTCTGGTTTTACAGATGATCACAGCTGTACAGAGACCTTTTGCAGCCACCATTGTGTTTTTGAGAACATACCACAGGGGTGTGCAGAGGGGTGTGTTAAATTTCATGTAAGTAAGTAAGTAAAGTTTTTTTAGATAGCATATTTCACAGATAGACAATCACAAAGTGCTTCACAATAAAATGTAATACAGTACAACAAATTACAATACAAGAAAATGAAATACAAATATGTGTCAACTGTCACTCCTGCTGGCAGCTACAGGACTTATATTTCACAGAAATAGATACATACATGATACATAAAATAATACTTTGTGTTACTGACAGCTTGTTAGCCTTTTTGTTTTTTTGTGTAAAGCCCCAAACAAATGAATGTCAGTGCTGAAAGAAGTGCAGAAGTGAACTTGAACTGCTTCAAAGGATTTTGTCTTGTGCATGAATAAGCACCTTAAGACAAAACATAAATAAGTCTTAATGCAGAAAAGTAGGGTACAAACTGTTAAATATCTTCTCAGCCTGTTTCTTATATTTCAAATACAATATTTGACAGCTTTGAATAGATTTAAAGCTTTGTTAAAGGACCCTGAATGCACCACTGCTATTGTGGCTAATAGCTCCCTGCTGCTGCTTACCCACCACGATACACACACATACACCAACCCAACATGACTCACACACATTTAAAAATTCATAAATACGTAAGCCTCTGCTCTTTTCTGCTCTGAAGGGTAAACTTTGATTTTGCCTTAAAAACGCTCCTGACAAAATAACATATCACAGCATCAAAACACTATAAAGAGACTATAAAAAGACTATTTTTGCAATTTTTCCCATTCCCCCTACTTCTCTGTTCCAGATCGATTTGTTTCTTTGAAGACGGATTGTGAGAAGAAAACAGAACGGCTCAATCCATCATTCTGTCTGCCTGAGGCCCTGTGCCATAAACAATACATTACTGGTGGTATCTGAAAGCACCCGTAGGAGCCCGGCACAGTTCAAAGCCATAACCACAAACAAACAGAATGGAACCACACAATGTATTTTGGATAATTCATACTGCTATCCGCCTCTGTTCACGCTTCCTCTGCTTCACACCACTTAGGATCACACTGAAGTAACATTTAGCACATGTATTTATCTGACACTCTTAACACGGAACAAGAGGAGACTTAGTCAGCATTCATGATTCCCTGAGCAGCCGAAACAAGCGGCTGTGCCTCTGCTCCATCACAGCAGAAACGAGGGAAGCCTCCAACAAACTTAGGACAGATGAAAAGTGGAGGATTACAGTTTCACAGATGTTTACACTCTGACATTAAGAGAGGAAAACAGGAATCTAGGCAGTGAGATAAGACTCAGAGATGCTGCATTTAAATGAATGTTCAAAATGTTATCAATATCTTTGTGATATTAAAGCTTTAGTGCGTAACTTTTTGATATTAATGAGCGTCCGTTACATTTAAGCCATTGCCAAATGAGTTGCTAGAAAAGCTAATTAAGACTATCAGCTCCACACAACTCTCTCTGTATTTCTCAGTATGGCTATGTTTAGAAGATTGTGAAGATAATGACCTCTTCTGAAGAGTCCATCATGTTTTTTTAATCCTCCGTGTCCTCCTTGGTTACTAGCAACTGTGTGGAGGAGGGGTGGGGGTGGTGCGTGATCACGTAAGGCTGTATCATGTGAACGCACAGACAGTTTTGTTGTTATTACTTAGAATTCCTCATGGAGGAGACAGAAACTACGCACTATAGCTGTCACGATCGTGTGTTTCTGTCGTTAGTGTTTCCTGTTTTATTTTGAAGTCTCTGTTGTCTCCCTTGTCGTGTCTAGTTTTACTTCCTCTCTTTAGTTTTCCCACCCTTGTGATTGTCTTATGTGTTTCACCTGTTGTATCACCTGTGCCCTGTTTGCTTGTTACCTCCTGTATTTAGTTTTTGTGTTACCCTCGTCTGGTGTCAGGTCATTGTATTTTCTGTGTCGGAGCGCTGTGTTAGTCTACCTGTTTTTGTCTCCGTGTGCTTATTCCCGTGGTTCCTGTTCTTTGTTACTTCGTTTTTTTGGATACCCTGGCCTGCTGTTTTTGGACACCTTTTGTTGTATGGATTGTTTGGTTTAATAAATATTCAAGCTCATCACATCGCCTGCCATCTCTGCATTTGGGTCCAACATTCTCTACCGTTATGACAATAGCTTAAAGTTTAGGAGTCATTTTCATATCCTTATTTGTCTTAAAGATGAACACTCCTGCATCTAGTCCCCTAATCTGTTTTTGTTTTTGCTGTTTTACTGATAGTTATAGGTTAAAATAAGGCTTATGTTGACCTCATCCGTGTATTAAAAAAAATATTCTGGTGATATTGTATATTTTTTGTATTGTCCACAAAACCCATGAAAAGAACAAAACCGACTGTAGCTTTCAGCCCCCAAGTCAAAATACAAAAGAAACATAGTTATAATAAAACATAGCTGTTGAGTGACTCTTTTGATGAATTTGTGGAGTCAATGTTACTGAACTCAGAAGAGTTATTACCTGCTGACAAAGTCTGGAATATAAAACATTATTATGAAGGATCAACTGTCAACTACTGAGAGTGGATGTGCTCTACAGTGACTTTATGAATATTCAGATTTCTCTTCAACAACACATTTCATTTGTTATAATGGATGCAGTAGCTCTGCAAATGATTTATTATGTGTGCACATTTTATATTAATTTGTACACTGTTTGTGCAATTGAAGTGCAGATTTGGTACTTTTTTTGTACACAAACATTAAGTTATATTCCTAAATTAGTCACCTGCCTCTCTGTCTGATAAGACTATAGAGGTATATTACTGGGAGCAAAACACTTCACAAGATTTTAACAATTCAAAACCAAGAAACATAGAACAGAATGAAAGACTGTTGAAAATCAATTCCAAATATATTTATTGCAAAACAGAGCAACCAAAAAAAGTGATTGCGAAATATTTCTGATCTCCTTCAGCAATGTTTTTTTTCAAACACAAACATGTCCTGAGACAAATATTTCTCTTACTCACCAAAAAAAACAATAAAACCTGTTTGGTGTGTCTAAAGGCCCTGACACACTAACCTGACGGCCGACCACTGGCAGAAAAGGCAGTCAGACTGATCAGTCGGCTCCCTGAGGTCCAAAAAGTGCCTCAGAACACACCGAAGCGATGCCGACTTGAGCGTGTAATACGTCTCCATAACAGCAGGTGGCGTTAATCAGGTATTGTCGCTCAAAAAATGAAAACCGGCAGCTGATTGGACGAACGCGTCATGTGGGTCTGGTTTCTCCGGAAATTCAAAGCCAGACTGTCATGGCGGCTTGTTCAGAATACGATCTCATTTTGTACTAAAATAGTTCACCGAAACGTGTTTCTAAAAACATTTTAAGTGAGAAATAGGCCATGCAGTTGCTGAATCTGTCTTCATTTCAGATCGACAAAGGTCAGTTTAAAAGATTTTCGTCAGATTTTGAGAGGCTTAGTCACGCTCATCCCGCTCGTCATTTCCGGGTTAGCACTCCACCAATCAGATTGGTCATGGAGTCTGACTGCCCGCCCTCCGACGCAACATGTCAGGTCGGCCAAAATGAAGGCCGACAGCTCCTCGGACGGATGACGGCACAGAACACACCAAACAGACTCGAGTCACCGACCTCGCCAGACTGTCCGACGGCCGATTATCGGGTTGGTGTGTCAGCGCCTTAAGGTTTGTTCTAATGGAACAGCTGTCTGCTTCTTCTTCAGGTGCCAGGTTGATGAAATTACAATGGAATAAAAAAAAATCTGATTAAGAACTTGCTCATGTTGGCTGGTGTATATCTTTCTCATGCAAATATCAGGAGGTATCTTTGCTAAAGAGACTAAATGAGACTTCATTTCAGGTCTTGCTGCAACATCCACAACTAAATGTATTTAAACTATTTGCAGCAGCATTATTTTTTTCCGCATTCCAAGTGGAAAACATTATTTTCAGACTGAAAACTGCCTTAACTTTAAAGAGAGGCACAACTACAAAAATGTTTTTTGACATTTAAAAAAACAAAAACATAATTTCTGCTCCTTGCCATGACCAAGCTTCACACCTCCACAGCATGTTACCAAACTAATGGCTCGGCGCTTTAAGTGAAATCTGTGCTAGAAAAGTGAGCCACACTGTCACGTCTCTCACAACAGTTAGCACTGAAGAAAACAAAGGAGTCTTGGGTAAAGGCCGGGGATTGGAGCCGGTCTACAGGCTCATTAACCAGCATCTATCTTGCTCTATTAGCTGTAATGGAAAAGCTCCCTGAACGTGGCGGTCCTGTTATTCTCTATTCCCAGCGACAAAAAGGCAACACTTTTCACACTTGCACACACATACGGATCCCTCGAGGGCTCCTTGGCCTGGTGAGCTGGAGGGCCATTAGAGCGTTGTTAATAGCAACGAAGGTTAGTCATGGCATCAGAGACAGTCACTGAGTGTGACAATGCTGGTGCTTGCCATTCCCTCGACATACAAACAATAAAGATGTCTGCTTCTCTGTCACAGAGACAAAAAAAATATCCTGCTGCTTTCAAGGCCCTGAGCTGACAAATCGGCTATTTGTTTCGAACACCCACGATGTGTTTATTTTCAACCAACAGGCAGCGTGGTTCCAGAGGCAGAAATAGTTTGCAGTTAGTGTTTGCTTTAACAAAGGCTTTCATTGCCAAAGTGCAGGAGCTGACAAGTGTAGACCGTCAAGGAGGAGATAAGAGAGGGCCTCTAGAAATCATGGCACAAATGCACACATGGTGTATTCAGTCACTTGTAGACACACAAATGACTCCATGGAAAGACAAGTGCCGGTGATCTCAGGCAACTCTCTCAGTATGGGAAATCAGTGTAGCTGCACCGTTTAGGAATCCAGACATTGAATATCTTTAGCAGCCAGGCAGTGTTATCAGTATGTCATTGATGTGTTTGTTCCACTTGACTGTGCAACAATTAAAATGGCCAAAGTGATTATCTCTAAAACGATACAGAACATTAAACAACTTGATGAGGTTATTTAGCCATAACTTAAACTTGCACTACCAACCTTTTAATGATACTTTATAGTGTTTGTATGTATCTTCAGTGTTATTAAATCATGTTCTTATAGGGTGACTTTTGTTGGCTTGTAGTGCGTTCCATTTACCTCGGAACTCGGAAGCCGGAGCTGGCAATGACGTCACACCCCGAGTTGAATGCGTTCCATTTACAAGTCGGATTTTCATTGTTTTCATTAGCTCTAGCCAGGTTAGCCGCTGTTAGCAATACCAGTTGATAACAATGCATTTCGCCGTTTTTTTGTGCATACAAACAGCATAACAACATGTCCACAGATAGAAGTTGAACATGCCTGTATGAACAACTGATTTAGTGAGACACAAATGAGACAGAAGTGCTTTTAACTTTATGTTACTCCAGCTTTCACAGGTTGATAGTTTCACAGTTTCATACAAGGGGCAGCCATGTTGGATTTTGAACTCGGGCTACTGTGAGGTTGTCTGAGTTCCGAGCTCGTAAATCCAAGGTCAGGGGGCGTGTTTCCGACTTTGACCTTGGAAAATCCGAGTTCCGGGTAGAAATGGAACGCACTGTTGGTCTGGACGATGGATGCTTTCACGTACTCAGTGAGCATATGTGGTATGTGATTGAAAGGGTCATTTGGTAAAAGGCTGAGAGGTCTGACTGATGGACTGAACAGTATGTTGGACTCAGAGAGCGGATGGATGAACAGACAGAACAAACAGCTTTTTGTCCTCTTCATTACACTCCTCTTGGGCATGTTTCTTACTTTCTGGCTCACTCTTCATCTTGATGCTGTCTGATTATTCTTAGTAAGTTCAATCTGTCATTGTGGTTTGTCGTTTCTTTGTTATAGTTGAAGTCAGGGTTTGAACACAGGTGACGTGTTTTGAGTTTCAGTTTCAAAGGGTTAATTAACCCACATTTTCATAAAGGATCACAGAGACTACTGCACTTTTTACAAAACAAATAAATGTTCAAAGCAAAGTTTGAGGTATCTGGAGTAACCGAGACACTTTTTCTGTCCAGTTTTTTAAATGTCATTTTCATCTTTTAAGCGGCACAAACAAAATCCCATTCATCTTTGATGGGGTTGAGGCAGAGAAATGAAGTGTGATGAATACATGTGACAGACAAACACATTTAGACACATTCTCAAACTTAATCCATGTAATAAATTTTAGGTCTTCGCCTCTCATCGTACGTCTTTTTATTTTTCTTATTAATAGCATAACTCTGACTAAACTGGTGTTACTGACATTACAGCTTCGTAATATAATTAAAAATTTTTAGCAGTTTGAGATTTTTAAAATCGCTCCTATTGGGAAGACACAAGTGAATTTGACCTGAGGCTTTTTTTATTTACACTATGCTATTTTTTTTTTTTTTTTATGATGTGTTTCTAACGGTGTGAAATTACTTTGGTCAATTGATTTCAAGTTTGTGCTAGTCGTCCAGGTTGCCTAGCCTGGTCCTACCAGACTCTGGTACATTTCATTAGTACAGAGAGTCTGGCCTCTCTCCATTGACAAGTATTAACGTCCTTGAAAGCGGGTACTCTGTTGAAGTTTAAAAGTATTGGATCTGCCCAGAGCCACTCTGGTAGCCTGGCTCCACCCTCCTACGTACTGTCTGGTAGGACCAGGCTAACAACAGTGGAAACTATTGGCTTAGCATTTTAGCGTTAGCCTTAGCTAACTCCTTCACCACTAACGGAGCGAGCTGGAAAATCAAACTTTTCCCGAACCCCGTGGGGAGGAGGGCCACAACATCATGGCCACCAACACAACTCAGCAAAGATTGTTCTTTCTCTGGCTTTAACTTCTGGATATTCGGCAGCGTTGCCACAACGGACCGCATCTTTCTCCGCCGCCATTACGGAACTCGCCGAAGGTTATCAAACCTCAACGTCATCGTTCTCAGCCACTCCCTCTGTTCGCTGATTAAAATTTGATCGGAGAAAACCCAAGAATATACCGCAAACCCAGACGTACTACTTAAGGGAAAATGAAAATTGAGCGGAAGTACGTAGGCGGGCAGAGCCAGTCTACAGGTTGCCCCTTTCCTTTTCTATTCTCCCTGTTGTTGTCTGTACACCGTCAGTGCAGACGGAGAAATCAAGATTCATGTCTTCTAGCTTCAGGAGAAAGTCATTTATTCTTGTAAAATGTGAAAAACAACTCCCAACAGATTGAAAATTGCCTGAGCTCAGTAATCCATCCCACCAAACATGAAGTGCTAATTTGTTTTCGGAAAGGTTTCTGTCTCATCATTATTTACCCAGGGCCCATGTTGAGCTCAGACAGAGGTTCGTTTCTTCAAAACAACACTATTTGCCAGTAAGATTCTTGTTCACATTTCTCGACTTGCTTTTTTTTTATTTAACCCTTTACATCCAGTTGTTGTTCCCCTTTTAGTTGCGCTAAAGTATCTTTAAAGGTGCTTTCACACAGGTTGCTGCCGCCTCCCACATTTCCAGCGGTAGCATAACGTTGATGATCGTTGAACTTTTTTTGGCTTGCCATGTAACCATGGCAGCTACAGAAACTATGTGAAAAGGAAATTCTCCATTATGTAATTTCACTGGTTTCTGAGACTCTTCAACAGGAGTGAACACATCATTTAGCATAAAACGTCTCTAAGCAAAGTTCAAAGTTTGATAATCAGATATGGGCTTTCTGTGCTCATTCTGCAAGATCAATACTTCTCTTGTTCCCGTTTCATCACAGTGTGGTTTGTAACATTGTCTAGCGAAGCTGTTTTTCTGACAAAGCATTCAATTAGAAGCGCTGAATACCGTGTGTAACATGTTTACATTTTCTTCCAAAATCTACACAATTTAATGCTAATTGAACATTTCATTCCAGCCCTGTAATTGTAGTCTGGGTCTTGTGAAGTAGTACTTGTTGTGAGCTAATTGTTGCCTATTGGGAAATGTAAAAATATAATTGAATGAGTTTAGAAGGGGCTCATTTCACATATTCAGTTAAAACCAATCTATCCTCACTGCTGGAAACTGATGATTTGAGAGAAACTCTTTTGCTAAGTTAACACACACACACACACACACACACACACACACACACACACACACACACACACACACACACACGCACACATACACACACACACACACACACACACACACACACACACTCCTCCATCCACCCACACATACACACACTACGACTTTATGTGTGTGTCTTTGTTTCATAATAGTCCATTAGTGTGCAGTAAAAACACAAATTAGTTGAGATGGAGAAACAGACCCACTGGGGTTCAGAGCTAATATGCAGTCATAACGCACACACAGAGACACACACTCTCATAGAGTGTGTCAATAAAGACTTTTAATTGACATATACCTGAGTCTTTGCACAGCAATATTGAACATTTACTTTTCTTTCTTGAGCGCTTCTCTGTTTGTTTGTTATGTGTGTGTCCGTAGGATGACAGTATATTTTTTGGATGCATATGTGCGTGTGAGTTTGTGCAGTCTGCATTTGTATGTGTGTGTAACTGTGTGTCCCACAGAGTAATAAAGGATGCTGAAAGGAAAAAATGCAAAATAAGAGAGGGAAAAAAATTTGACAGATGTTCTTTGGCCTTTCGCATTGCCGAGAGACAGAAAGAGAGACAGGAGGTGGAGAGAGGAGAGAGGTCACAGAAGTAATTAATTGCTCTTTTTCACTCCTCGGAGCAAAAAGAAGAGATGATTATGCGCCTCTCCTTTAAACACAGGCATTGAAAGAAAAGCAGAGAGCAAAGAAGTGTCATCAGAGTAATTTTGTGATTAAATTGCAGAGAGCTGGAAGGAAAGGGGAAAAAAAAAAACAATCCCTGACATTCCCATCAGAGTGAAGCTAAGAAAAGAGCTGCTACTCGCAGAGGAGGCAGGTTTCAGTTTCTGTGTTTCAAAGTCACTGCTGCTGTCTACATGCAAATGTTGCTCTCAGATAACAGCTGGAATGCCTCCATCTGCAATTGTAGTCTGGGGGCCTGCAGAGAAGACAGAAATGTCAGCAGGGCTCGACAGCAAATTGCCAGAGCAGCTTTTTCCAAATTGTGCGTGTGGTTGATATTTTTACTGTTGTGTGTGCTTCTAGAGAGTGTGTTTGGGTTTATTTAGTGGTTATTTCACATATCAATTGTGTGTGTGTGTGTGTGTGTGTGTGTGTGTGTGTGTGTGTGTGTGTGTGTGTGTGTGTGTGTGTGTGTGTGTGTGTGTGTGTGTGTTTGTGTGTGTGTATGTGTGTGTGTGTGTGTGTGTGTGTGTGGGTGGGTGGGTGGGTGGGTGGGTGTGTGTATGTCTGCAAACAGAAGGAAAACTACAAACTAATTTTCTTTCAAATTTTATATTTTTTTTCTTTCTTCTTGTTGGTTTAATTATTTTTATTTATATATTATATATTATGTTTATACTTTTATATTATTTTCTTCATTGTTTTTTTCTACATATACATTTATTGATGTGTATATTTTGTTCTGTTATTAGGTTTTTCTTTTATCTTTTACTTTGTTGTTTTATATTAATCTGTAATCATACTCTAAGAACCAAAACAGAGAAGTTGCAGGCCGTAAAACCAAAATTATACATTAAAAGATGCTAAAACAATGCTCTGTCATCACTTTAAAGTGTTGGTAAATAGCCTGCTAGCTAAAAATATTAATGTGGACCAAGGATTACTGCAGAAGTTAAACTTTGGCAGGGATTTCTGTATAATCTCCAGCACCTTCTCCAGAACGTTTCCACAAATGCTGTTTGCCGCAGAGAAAGATGTTAAAAACCATGAAGAAAAAGGTTTGACAGCTCAATTTGTCTTTGCAGCAAACAGTTTGACGGCTGCCTGAACCTACGGACCTGTGCTGGTCTCCTGCAGCCACAAATGATCACTGTGCAATGCAATACTTGTGGGGAGCCATCCCATTGCTTGGATATTGTACTCCGCATTCTATTGCTTTTCAGTGTTTTGGAACCATAATTCCATAAAAGTGCATGATCAGAAGAAAAAATGTAATGTGTATTTAAGATGATGAAACCACTTTTTTGTAGCCTAGAAATCTAGACGCACCCTAGCGGCAGCAAATTTAATTTGCAGCCAGGGGGGTCTAGGCACTCTCCGTTGGCCTGCGAGCTGGAAAAACCAAACTCTAGTCAGGCCAATCACATCGTATATAGAGTCGGTAGGCGGGCTTATGGCTGCTGCTGCTGGGAACAGCAGTCGTCTGGAAGACTTGGAGTTAAGCTTTTCTTTGAGAATAGAACAAAGAACGGCACTGAAATAATTCTTAAAAAGGAAGATGTGTTCGGAGTTTTGCCGACCGGATACGGCAAAAGTTTAATCTATTAACTAACTCTGCTACCTTCTTTGTTGATCTGCTTGGTTGTAGCGCTAGAATTTGAAAGACAACCATTTATCCCACCCCTCGGATTGAGACCAATCAATGGTGAGTTCCCAGACCCAACATCTTGATGTGGGTCTGGCTTGTCAGGCTAACTTTTTTGCCAATTCTGCCAATTCTTCCAGAACAGCTTCTATTTGTTTTCTGCTAGAAACTGAGTAGACACTGCAGGACGAGTCCAGAGAAAGAATATTTTTGTGTATGCTTGCAGACAGAGCCAGTGTGAGAGTGAGACATTTAGCACATAACTGCACAAAATTGTATATCTGATATAAATCATGCATCTCTAAGGGCATTATAACACAAGAAAACAAATTTATGGTAACTCTGTGGGTTAGCACTTTGACAAACTCAAACTCCAGGTGAGAAACTGATTGAATCATTGAGAGGAAGCAGCTCCAAACAGTTCAAGAAAGAAGCAGAGCATCCTAAATAGAGGATTGCTGCTGTGAAAATAATTTAGTTTGACTTTGTACAAACTCTCTCCACAACACACACACACACACACACCCACACACAAGTAATGAAGTCTCTTACCCTGTCGTTTAGACTCATTTAAAACATATCGATACTCTTGTCATGTCACAACCCAGCAGCAGTGACTCACCTACTTAACTTTGGGGTCGCAAACTCTTGCTGAAAAGCAAACCATATTGAAAAACAATCGCATTGATTTTGTGAGACGTTTGCTGTTGACTGATCAAGTAGAGATTAAACGCCTCGCTGAGTGGCACAGCGTCTCGTTGTCTCCACTCCCATCTCTCTGCGGCTCTCTTCTAGCCCTTCAGTTTCTCCATCTCTCTCCACAAAACATCCATTATCATCACAAAGGTAATGGTAAGACAGCTGAGTGTGATGAGATAGAACAGGACACACACACATACACACACATAAAGTAGAAGAGGTATTATTTCATTTCTCAGTGTAATGAACATAATGATAGGGGAGAATTAAGAGACATATCTCTCACTCTGTTTTTATTTCTTGTCTGCTTTCCTCAGAAGAGCTGTTATTGACCTTACCAACACACTGTGTGTGTGTGTGTGTGTGTGTGTGTGTGTGTGTGTGTGTGTGTGTGTGTGTGTGTGTGTGTGTGTGTGCATCCATCCTCTCAGTCCTCTGCTATTACCACTAACTAATCCAGGCCACAGTAGTTCAGGTATTGATTGTTCTCCTCATTCGTTCGGTCTTTCTGTCCCCTCCAAACCACTCCCTTGAGAGGGTGTGAGTGTGTGTCCTCTCATACATTTGATCTTTTTGGTGGATCAATTTCACTTTTAGAGAGTTTTCTAGTTAGATGCTACACTGCATTATGTCAATGAGGGTCCTCACCCTGTATAGAAAGCGCATGTGTGATCGCACCCGTATGACTGCATTGGCTAACTGTTGCACTGCCAACAACTAACAAAAGTGACTTTTAGTCAGTAATCTTGATCTTACTTTTGTTGAGTGTGTGTGTAGATTCAGAATTCACCTGTTGTTATAATCACTCCTTAATATGTCCTTGGGTTTTGTGAAGGGCGCAGTAGTGTAGTCTACGTGATACGCAGGTATACGGAGTATACCCACTAAGAAATCTCCAGGATTTCCATATACCCACCTAAAAATGTGCTATGATACGCAACAACATAGTTTTGTGACAGAACTTTTACTTCAGATATTTGTATTCACAAATACGGGTCGAGTAATGTGACAGTAAACTAAACTAACACTGCAGAACATGCAGAGAGACTTAGGCCCCTGATGTGAAAGCCCCCTTACTGCTTTATATTCCATTATATATTTTGAATGTCATCTTTGTTTTCCTTCTCATAGGCTAAATAAAGGTATTCCCACCATAAAAGTGTATCAGAATGCAGGAAATGAAGTCTTTGACGTTCAAAATAACCCTGGGGGAGGACACCCAGACCCCACACCACCCAGACCCCACACTTTGATATGCCCCATATATATATCAGAATCAGCTTTATTTGCCAGGTATGAGGACACATACGAGGAATTTTGCTTTGGATTATACATTGCTCACAATGTGCTTACTCATACAAAACAAACAACAAAAACAAACAATATATACACTCTATAAACAGAAACAATATAAACAGGTTGAGGCAATAGTGCAATGAAGAGTGCAAAGTGTGCAGGAGTAAATTATTTTTATGATAAATTATTATTATTTTAATTATGGAGCACAGTGCAAAGGATGCTGGAATAAATAAGTATTATGTTATTATATAAGTATTATATTACAATATGAACAGTATGAACAGCTCTGAAATAGAGAGTGATGAATAAATATTAAGTGGAACCAGTAAACAGGTGCTGATTAGAGACAGCGTTGTGTATTGTGTATATATATATATATATATATATACACAATACATTAGACTACACTACTGGAAGGGCGCTATATAAAAGTTATTAATATGTGTGTATGTAGTCAATGTGCACATTATTGTTTGTTGTGTTAAAATGGCATTGAAATGACAAGAACTGCTAGAGGTGTGTGGTGTGTTTAGGAGGAAGAGAGAGATAAAGAGTAAAAGAGAGAGAAAGAGGGTGAGGAAGTGGGGGAAGATAGAGTGTTGTAGACAAAGAGACATGGAGGACACGTATGTACTGTATTTGATGGCATGAATGTGTGTGAAAAAGAAATATAAACTAAACTGTAATGACACGACATTTCCACAAGATGGCGGCAGAGGATTGTGTAAGGTTTTTTTTCAGTCAAGGTCATTGTCATTATGTAGCTAGAACCATAGACTGTATAATATCAATATCTACAGTCTATGTGTAGAACACAGCAAATATGCTTTCAATATCATTAAATGTTGGGTTATATTATATATATTATCAATGCAATAAAATATCCCTGTCTTCCTCCTCCAAGTCCTTTCACCTGACAGGATGATAGTAAAAATACATTTTATGTTGTATGATACTTTTTGCTGGTCCATGAAGTGACCATTAAACCAGTTTTCCATCAACACCAGAGCAACACGCAAGAGAATTTGAACTGATTTGTAATACGGAGTATTTATTATAGTATGGAATTCTTAAATGTAGTACCTTTGATGTCCTGTGGACGGCAGGTAAGGGCCTGCCAACCTACTCTGTTGCACATGTAAGGAGAAGAAGAAGCTTCAATGTGAGTGGAGGGAACTTTTTTTTAGCCTGAAGTGTAAACAACCAGAAGTTCATAACGTTTTGAGTTAATGTAGCATATTGTCGACGTTATTCAATCGACCGACTATTTCACAAGGCAAAACGAAAGGTTTGTATCACCCTACTGTCACTGTCAGTGTTTTAACAGAACATGTAAGTTATCTAGCTAGGTAGTTAGCTGAACGTCAAAACAAACAGAACAGTTTAAGACATCATACAGTGGGTGTAGAACAGTTGGAAAATTCGGCACTAGCTAATTCAGCACACAAAGTAGTTTCAATAGGCGTAGTTTCCTTCTATTCCAGTTTAACTTTAATGGGTGGTAACCAGGGTTCCAAATTAGCACCATTTACCAGCCAAATGCTGGTAAAATATGCAATTGGCTGGTAGATTTGCTTCACTCACCAGCCAAAAAACAATGGTAATCCTTTGAGTGGCTGGTAAAATTTGAACATTCACTAGCCATTTGGCTGGTGGACAAAAAAGTTAATTTTGAACCCTGGTGGTAACGTAAGCAAAGAGCTAGCTAGCTACGTTAACAGTTAACGTTTAGTAGCTAACGTCAATTCTGACGGTTGGATTATAAACGTTTGGAATTTGCTAATACAAAGTGCTGCTTAGTAGACCATTTGTATGCCGACGTCTCAAGTGGTTCGTATTTGTAAAAGTTTTTTTAGGCTTTTTAATTCGGTCTGCACGAGGTAGTTAGACAAATGCGTTGCCTCTAAATTCAC
Source organism: Sander lucioperca (assembly GCF_008315115.2). NCBI lineage: Eukaryota > Metazoa > Chordata > Actinopteri > Perciformes > Percidae > Sander > Sander lucioperca. The sequence goes on from NC_050187.1 coordinate 30,589,065, forward strand.
CGTTTTTTTAAATGGAGTTTGACGTGGTGAAAGCGAAACGGCGATAAAGTTGCACCACCACAGTTTATTTGGGAAGTAAATGTTGTTTAATTCAAATGTTGTCATATGTAGTGCATTCAAAATACATATTCAACAATTTATTTTGGTATCGCATTTGTTACACATGCGTGCCACTCACTTGCACTGTTTTCATTTCATTTACACATGATTGGACGGGAGGAGAAGACATTTTTCTAATTTCTATCTAGGTATACAAATACTATCTAGGTATACAAATATCACCCTCACTAGTTCTTGCTCTGTTCCTCCTCCTTGCTTTGTTTTAGGAAAGTAATGAGTGGAGAGGAATCCAGGAGAGGCTCATGGAGTGGTGGGAGTGGAGGATGGAGGGGACGAGGAGGCGGTAGTAGTAGTGGATGGAGGGGAGGAGGAGGAAGTGGTGGTGGAGGAGGGTGGAGAGGAGGTGGGAGGGGAGGAGGAAGTGGTGGAGGAGGAGGAGGATGGAGAGGAGGTGGGAGGGGAGGAGGAAGAGGAAGTGGTGGTGGTGGTGGAGGAGGATGGAGAGGAGGAGGAGGTGGTGGTGGTGGAGGAGGAGGAGGATGGAGAGGAGGTGGGAGGGGAGGAGGGGGAGGATGGAGAAGTAGACCATGGAGAGGAGGATCAGGAATCAATACCCTCAGCAGCCAGAGAGGTGAGTTTGATTTACTTTTCCATTTAACATATTCAGTAATTACCTTTTAGGATTATAATGTATTTTTTTATGTATAAATCTGCAAAAAATAAATTCCTTTTTCATAGAGTATTAAACAAGGTGCTCTAGTTCGCTGCATAATAAGAAGATGTGGGAGAAAAACACAAAATGAGCAGAAGACAAATTAAATACTAGCATCTAGTGTTTTTTAAAATGAAATTGTGCATGATTTACAATCCTGCTTTACAAAAACCACCTGTCTGCCTCTTTAGTCCTTTGTCAGGCTACTCTAGATATATCGTGTCCGTACAAAGGATGGGCTCTCTACTTCACAGAAGGTACGTGTGTTTTTTAAAGCTCTGTTTCACATGATGATAATGCATGTTGTAGACGCATATAATGGTCATGATCATGTAGCCTTTTCTGTGTCTGTGATATACATATGTCTTAATATGTCTTTTTTTATGTGCAGGCTTCATAGAGAGCTCACCTAGTGTGGAGAAGATCAAAGTGTTTGAGAAATATTTTACTTCTAAGATTGATCTGTATGACAAGGTCAGTCTGTCTGCTTGTGTAACTTTCTGTTTAATAAACTGACCATTAGGGTTAAAGGGGTGGTTCAGAATTTTGGACGTAGGACCTCATTTCCAAGTTAGCCAGTGTGTTATTTATCAGTGGAGACCGTTTTCAACACCTTTCATCCAGTCCTTCCAGTTGCAGAGGTCGCTGGTGCTAGGCTAGCGCAAGTCAACAATATCTGCTAGCCTGCCACTGAAAACAGTCTTACACATTCCACAGTACACCCGAGGCAAATAAATTATAACACCAGACTATCGATGTAAATGTCTGTTGATCAGGGGTGTGATTCTTCTGGATAAATCCGGAAATCCGGCTTTTCCGACCTGAAAATGAAGCTCTCGTAAATCATGCAAATCCGCTTTTTTTTTTTCTTTTTTTTGTGTGTGTGTGTGTGTGTGTGTGTGTGTGTGTGTGTGTGTGGGGGGGGGGTCGGGATGTTGGTAAACATAATGATCGGTCACTGCTGTCAACGTTTTTTGTGCCTCTGATTGCTGATTCATGTCTTCATATCACTGATCCGAGACCTCCGTGCCTTAACGACCGTTATCTACCGGACCGTGGATTTCGGTGCCTTATACCTGCTCTTCTCTCTGATGCTCCGCAAACGGACGTTAGAGGCAACTGAAACATCGCCGCACGGGACGCTAGTCAACACTACACTTAGCAGCAGCTAACGTTAGCCTACCGTTAGCTAACAGCTGGAGTAAACACGGTTAAAATGCTGACAGCTAAACGGTGTAAAAGTTTGTATGTCACTGTGTAGGATTCCAACAACAGTCTGCTGCTGCCGCTGTCTGAAAAACAACACAGCCTCGCCTCGCCAGCCTCGTGGTGCATTCAAAGTTGTTGTAAAATACCCTTTTCCCATCCAGTAGTTGTTTAACAGGAATTTACTGTTATTGTTATTACATTTTTTATAAATCATTTAATTTTGACCCTGTGGCCTTAGCAATAAAAACGCCGACTGTCGTTTTGTGCTCCTTTTTTTTTTTTTTTAGATCAACTTTTTATTGTTTTATATTTTTGAAAAGACAAATACAATTGAACGAGGTGCTCCCTTTCAAAAAAAACATTATTTAACAAGGTAATGCAATGTGAACAGCAGCTACTAGTTTCCCGACTGTAGTGCGCTTCTCTGTTTACTTTTTGGCGCAGTACTACTAACCGGAGCTAAGTAAAATTCCGCCGCTGCTGAGAAACTAGTCCCTCAAAATGTAATGCGATCATTGAGATGCAAGGGTAGTTTTATTTCTAATATTATTTTATCAACAGACATTTACATCGATAGTCTGGTGTTATAATTTATTTGCTTCGGGTGTACTGTGGAGTGGGTAAGACTGCTTTTAATGGCAGGCTAGCAGATACTGTTGACTTGCGCTAGCCTAGCACCAGCGAACTCTGCAACTGGAAGGACTGGATGAAAAGTGTTGAAAACGGTCTCCACTGATAAATGAGGTCCTATGTCCAAAATTCTGAACCACCCCTTTAACATTTCTCAATATAGTCTATCTATTTATCTATCTATTTATTTATTTATTTATCTAATTATATGCATTTCTTTTGCAGGGAAAAACATTTTTCAATAAAAAAAGGTTCCACTTTTTGTTGTGCTTTATCAATGTTTGCTATGTCAGTTAAAAGGTGAATTACTGTTTGTTTGTGCACAGGATGAGATTGAGCGTCAGGGCAGTGTTCTTGTAGATTATGCAGACTTGACTGGAGACAAAACCGTACGTGAAGCGCTTCCTGATCTGACCACAGAGCTGAAGGAGCAGCCAGAGGTGATCCTCAAGTGTTTGGGAGTGGCCATTCACCAGGTACAAACACACAGTCGCTACTAACTACACACATATGATGTCATTTGCAAGTTACATAATTTATACTGCTCTAAAGTAGGGCTGCAGAATTAATCGCAATTTTATCAAAATCGCAATATGGACTAGTGCAATATCCAAATCGCAGAGGGGGCGCAATATTTGTTAAAGGCAAAATATGTGTCAAACCATTCTGAATGAAGTACTGTGTTGCTGCAGAGACATCCCGGCCTACAAATCCTATCCTACAGACTACAGAAAACATCTTTGTTTGGTACAGATCCTTGCAAAAATCACCCTATAATCATTTTATTTTTTTTAAGATTTAATATTAGTCAATGAAAATGAGAATAATGATACAAACATGATCATCCCCTCCAATATCGTGAATCATATCGCAATCTCAATATCAGTCAAAAATAATCACAATTAGATATTTCCCTCATATCGTGCAGCCCTACTTCTAAAGTACTCTAAGCCTTTTAATAAATGAATAGTACATGTTACGTGTGTTTCCCAGGTGTTGACTATAGATTTGGAGAAACAAGCTGCTGAGCTGCAAGAGGAAGAGCTTCCTGTCGCTACACCAATCATCAACATCCCTCACATTAGCGCAAGGTAATGCACACAGTGACAGACACCTGTACAACTGCCAACCCTTAAGGAAGATTGCTTTATTTGTGTGAATCATCAACAGGCTGTATAACTATGAACCGCTGACTGCGTTGCGGACGTTACGTGCCAGTGTGTTTGGACGGCTGGTGTGTGTAAGGGGAACAGTGGTCAGAGTGAGCAATATCAGACCTCTGTGTACCAGGATGGCCTTCAGGTGCCTGGGCTGCATGCACACACAGTCACTGCCACTGCAGCATGGGAAATACACTACACCTACCAAGGTATGCACACTTTCTTCCTGCAACATCTTTACTCTTTCCACAACTTTGTTTTCACAAGTATTATTGTATATTTACACACACACACACACACACACAAAACTCGGAAAATTTGAATATCGTGCAAAAGTTCATTTATTTCAGTAATTCAACTTAAAAGGTGAAACTAATATATTATATAGACTCATTACATGCAAAGTGAGATATTTCAAGTCTTTATTTGTTATAATTTTGATGATTATGGCTTACAGCTTATGAACACCCCAAATTCAGAATCTCAGAAAATTAGAATATTACATGAAATCAAAAAAAAAAAAAAAAAAAAAAAAAAAGTTTTTAAATACAGAAATGTCAGCCCTCTGAAAAGTATAATCATGCATATGTACTCAGTACTTGCTTTGGGCCCCTTCTGCATGAATTACTGCCTCAATGCGGCGTGACATGGATGCCATCAGCTTGTGGCACTGCTGAGGTGTTATGGAAGACCAGGATGCTTCAGTAGCGGCCTTCAGCTCTTCTGCATTGTTCTCATCTTTCTCTTGGCAGTGCTCCATAGATTATCTATGGGGTTCAGGTCAGGCGAGTTTGCTGGCCAGGTTTTGGTACTTCTGGCAGTGCAGGCAGGTGCCAAGTCCTGCTGGAAAATGAAGTCAGCATCTCTATAAAGCTTGTCTGCTGAAGGAAGCATGAAGTGCTCTAAAATGTCCTAGTAGACGGCTGCGTTGACTCTGGACTTAATAAAGCACAGTGGACCAACACCAGCAGATGACATGGCTCCCCAAATCAACACAGACTGTAGAAACTTCACACTGGACTTCAGGCATCTTGGATTGTGTGCCTCTCCATTCTTCCTCCAGACTCTGGGACCTTGGTTTCCAAACAAGATGCAAAATTTGCTCTCATCGGAAAAGAGGACTTTGGACCACTGAGCAACAGACCAGTTCTTTTTTTTTTTCCTTTAGCCCAGGTAAGACGCTTCTGACGTTTGCTGTTCAGGAGCGGCTTGACAAGAGGAATACGACGTTTGAAGCCCATGTCCAGGATCTGTCTGTGTGTGGTGGCTCTTGATGCAGTAACTCCAGCCTCAGTCCACTCCTTGTGAATCTCCCCCACACTTTGAATGGCCTTTTCCTGACAGTCCTCTCCAGGCTGCGGTCATCCCTGCTGCTTGTGCACCTTTTTCTTCCACACTTTTCCCTTGCACTTAACTTTCTATTAATGTGCTTTGGTACAGCACTTTGAGAACATCCAACTTATTTTGCAATTACCTTTTGAGGCTTTCCCTCCTTGTGGAGGAGAGAGATTTTGACTTTGGGGTGTTCATAAGCTGTAAGCCATAATCATCAAAATTATAACAAATAAAGGCTTGAAATATCTCGCTTTGCATGTAATGAGTCTATATAATGTATTAGTTTCACCTTTTAAGTTGAATTACTGAAATAAATTAACTTTTGCACGATATTAAAAAAAAATTTCACCTGTATATATACACTACTGGTCAAAAGTTTGGGGTCACTAAGAAATTTCCATTCCACTCCATTATAGACAGAATGCCATCTCAGATCAGTTGCATTGTTTTTTTGACCAGGGCAGCAGTTTTCAGATTACATTATGTGCTTACATAATTGCAAAATGGTTCTCCAATGTTTTCCCAGTTATCCTTTTAAAATGATATCAGATTAGTAAACATAATGAGCATTTGGAACATTGGATGAATGGTTGCTGATAATGGGCAATGTAGATATTGCATTAAAGATCAGCCACTTCTTTCTACAACAGTCGAGAACCCTTTTGCAATTATGTAAGCACATAATGTAATCTGAAAACTGCTGCCCTGTACACACACACACACACACACACACACACACACACACACACACACACACACAATTTTCCTTCAGCATACACATATAACCATCTTTGACATCATTATTTAGATTTACTGATTCATTTTGCACTTTTAATGTGTGTATACTCTGTCTTTTATCACCTAGTGTATCCAGCCGGACTGCCGCAGTCGTACCTTTGCCCCCAGCAGGAGTTCCCCTTTTACTCATACTGTAGACTGGCAGATCATTAAGTAAGTATATCATGTGCCTATTTATACAACTGAACGATCAGCAGTGAAAAACGACACGTGGTGAACTGAAATCCTTGTTGCAGTTGTTGGTTAAAGAATGCAATGTATTGGCTTCAGCAGTGGTCTTGGAAAGAGATTTTGAAGTTATGCTTTCTGATAATAAGTAAGAGGAGGCACTATTTCAATTTAGGACGGCTGCTTACCAGAAAACTGCAAAAATCTAAACATTATTTTCTGTGGCACACAATGTTGTTGTGGAAGGTTATCTCTCTACTAAAAAGGGGAATATTGTGAGAAGCTTTTCTCAGAAAATATTCTAATGCAAAAAAAAAAAAAGCAGTGCATCTCCAATCCTGGGTCACCATTTACATCCTGCATTTGAAATTAGGTTTTTTTTGTGCTACTTCAGGGTGCAGGAGTTGATGGGCGGAGAGCAGAGGGAGACTGGACGGATCCCGCGCACCGTGGAGTGTCAACTGACATCCGACCTCTGTGACAGCTGCGTCCCTGGAGACACAGTCACTGTGACAGGGATAGTTAGAGTTACCAGCGATGGTACACAAGCATACACACACACATTCTAACCAGTGGGAGGTGACGTTTGCTTTTAGCCTTTTACTGGTACTTAGTTAAATGTAAAAATGTATTGACTATATTTGTGTATATATACAGTATACACTATAAGCCTATATTTAGGTACCCACAATTCTGGAAGGAGGAGATGAATAAGAAGTTCTCTCCTGCCTTCCCAACCACTGTCACAGTGGCCCCAAACAGAGCACACACAGATCACTCTTATTATTTTTTCTGTGCAGGTAGTTCCCGGGGGAATAAGGATCAGTGCATGTTCCTCCTCTACCTTGAAGCCATTTCAGTCAGCAATACTAAAGGTACTGAAGCTTGTATATTTGTACTAAAATTATGCGGAGCACTTAATGTAATACAACAGAGCAATACGGTTTTTCTTTTGCTTTTAATGTGTAGGTAAGCAGTCCAAGTCAGGTCAGGGGTCACTTGAAGATCGTTCTGGGGGGGAGGAGTTCAGTCTGAAGGAGTTGTATGCCATCCAGGAGATCCAGTCACAGCCTGACCTTCTGAGACTTATAGTACAGTAAGTTATTTATTACCTACAATATAGCCCTACTCGCACGGGATTAGTATTACCTGGTGACTTCTAGTCTTTCGGAGGTTGTGTGTGATCTTAATCCCGTGCGAATCAGCCATGTCTGTAATTTGGGTCGTATATTTCTTTAGTTTTTTGTTTCCTGTGCGCCTTTTAATCCCTTTCGCGAAGACGGATATGGGATCGCGGAGAGCTGCGGTGGGGGGACCCTTTCATGATCAACCTAGTCTGGACCTCTGGCCTGCGGCTTCATGGCAGGCCAAGGGCTGACGGTGATGCTGTGTGGGTGCCGCCGGGGCGGGGATGATCGGGTCTGCGCCTCTGGTAACCTCTACCGGGCATGGCCCAAAAAAAGATACGGAACCCAGATATCAACTTGTAGTTTTCATACATCCCAAACCACAGAGTTTGAACAACATGGGCGTTGTGGGACAATTTTGTTTCTTTTCTTTTCTAGGACTGCATAATTTGTTTATTCATTGTCCTCCTGATGTCACCTTGCACAATACCACATCATGAAAGACTGCGATTGATTGCACTTTGAGTAGTAACAATGTATTAAATCATTTTTTGTATTCCTATTTGGCCAAAATGGCCACTGTCTAAATGATCAACCCTTATGATGTAGCTAACAAAATGTCCACACCTTTAGGGATCTTGGAATTTGTCTTGCTGTTTTTCATTCATCCAACAGTTTTGGTTAGTGTTATGCATTTCAGCCACACATGGCTGCTACTGTGTGTGTAGACTTGTGGTCCTCTTTAGTACTGTTTAAACACTGTGCTATTAACTCAAACCAAGATATGTAACACTCTGACACCTCTTTCAGGTCTTTGTGTCCTGTCATCTACGGCCACCTGGTGAGTTGTGTCATCAAGAACACCAACAGCATTTTCATCAGAGGTTACAAAGGGATACTTATGATTTGTTTGAACAGCATGTCATTCACACCTGGCAAAAAGATAATTTTCTTTCATCTTGATTTGTCAAGGCTAAGATCATGTGTTCTTATGTGTCCCAAGCTGGTGAAAGCTGCTCTAGCCTTGGTGTTGTTTGGAGGCCGACAGAAACACACTGGCAAGAACAGCGTCCCAGTTAGAGGAGACCCACACATCCTGATGGTGGGAGACCCTGGACTGGGGAAGAGTCAGATGTTGCAGGTAACACAGAAAACATACTTTAATAGAGCAGCAATGTCTGGCAAAGATAAAGTGAAAACAGTAAAAAAAAAATGTAATTTTGTTACTCTTTAGTTTCTGAAGCTGTAATATATGAACCAGTTTCAGTGTGTATACATAAACTTCATATATATTTATGTGTGCTGTGTGTGTAGGCAGTGTGTAATGTGGCTCCCAGAGGAATCTATGTATGTGGCAACAGCACAAGCACCACAGGTAAATTGTCTTAAAAGTACTACTCTCCTTAAGCTAAGGTGGTGATTACTCTCTGGGCACTTTTCCAGATCTGTTGCAACATAATCAAGTTTGGAATTACATTTTTTTTTTTTTTTTTTTTTTTTTTGTAGGACTAACCGTGAGTTTATCTCGAGACGCTGGAACGGGGGATTTTGCTCTAGAGGCCGGAGCCTTGGTGCTGGCTGACCAAGGTAGGAAAGAAATTGGAAACATTGCTTTAAAAAAGTGTATTTATACCTGTGTTATGTATACATAGATAATGTAAATTGAGGAGAGAGATACTTATTTTCATACAATCAAGTATCAAAAACTGAGGAGGACATGCTGTTGGATGCTGTCCTCTTCTCCTACTCTTTCTTCAATGCCTAACGAATCTATCTATTTCTCTCCCTGACCCTGTCTTTATAATTGAGCAGCACTGGTTGAAGCCTGAAAATATTGTAAACAAATTAATAACATAACTAATTACACTGGTCGGACTGTTTAGCTCTGTTTCAGACTGATACCTCCGGTTCAGGCTGGTCCTCATCCTCAACACGTGCCTTTTTCAGTGTAAGAATAAAAAAAATGAAATAATATTATTTATAAGTTTATTTGATTCACAGCTGCTACATATAGTGTTTTTGACCTCGACAACCCAACTTTCTAAAGCAGGCGCAATCGCTTGTTTGCTAACAGTCGGGTCGGGACCTCAACATTAACACACTGACAACATTGTATTCAGAATATAAAATATTTTTATAGCACTTTTTAATGTGATTGTGTAAAGGTGTTCACGAGATAGATACCAACCTCTCGTGAACTTGTGAATTTCGCCAGCCGTCTTCTCCTGTTTATCCTGTCATGGAGACAGATGCTGTGTGCACAGGGGAGGGGCTGTGTGTGTGTGTGTGTGTGTGTGTGTGTGTGTCGCAAGTGACAGAGAGACGGAGGAGAGCAGGATAAGGAAATGCAGATGAACGAATAAGCTGCGTGTTTTAAATAGCGTTACAAAAAACAAAATTATAACGAAACGCAATGTGCAGCGGCAGGTGTTGATAGTGTGGCGCACCGCCACTAATTAGTCTATGTGTGGGAAACACTGCATTGTTATCTCTCTACCTGTTGGGGCTGCGAGCATGCAAAACTGCATAGAAAACATGTTGGGCTTTTTCGTCCATCTGTTACTCCTGCTTGTTTCTTTTCTTTTTTCTCTACCTTATTGTCTTCTTCTACTGGCCTCATTCTCTTTCTCTGTCTGTTCCCTTTAGGCCTGTGTTGCATTGATGAGTTTGATAAGTTGGGCAACCAGCAGCAGGCTCTGCTAGAAGCCATGGAGCAGCAGTCTGTGAGTCTGGCTAAGGCTGGAATAGTTTCCTCTCTGCCAGCAAGGACGTCAGTCGTAGCTGCTGCGAACCCCATCGGCGGACATTACAACAGAGGCAAGACTGTTTCTGAAAATCTGAAGTAAGTCAGCTCACGGTACAATGATTGTGGTTTTTAGTGACTGCTGTCTGATATTACTGTATATCTGTGTAAATATACAAGTGGTTTAGTTATATTTACAGCACTGCATTCTTGTCTTTAGAATGGGTTCAGCACTTCTCTCTAGATTCGACGTTGTCTTTCTCCTCCTGGACATCCCAGATGAGTCACATGACCGGCACCTGTCAGAACATGTCATGGCAAACAGGGCAGGAAAAGGCAGAACCAGCAGCGCCATAGTTACCAGGGCTAACAGTGATTTAGAGACCTCCATCCTGCTAGAACACTCAGACATGCCGCTGTCTGAACGTTTGCAGGTAAATACAATGGACCATACTGAAGGAGTACAGTGATATTCAAGATTAACTTTATTGTCCCACTGTCAAAAATCATTTGCATTCATGCAATATGTTTGTTTGTGTCCAGATCCCTGCAGGTGAAACTGTAGACCCCATTCCAGTATGTTTGTTAAGGAAGTATATCAGCTACGCTCGCCAGTATGTCCACCCCTCGCTCTCTCCTGAAGCCGCAAAGATACTTCAGGACTTCTACCTGTCACTGAGATCTCAGGCACACTCCGCTGATTCCACACCCATCACCACACGACAACTCGAGTCTTTAATTAGACTAACTGAGGTAGGTTTCTGTATGTTTGGTGTATTCAGTGTGTTCACCCAAAAGCAACATGTAATGGATTAAGATACTAGATAACATCTTTTGGTTTTCTGCTATAGTTTCTGGCTCAGCAATTTTATGTGTCTAACAAAAGGAACCATTTTCCCAGTTGTGCCCCAGTACTTATGTGGTTAACTGTTTTTGTTGCAGGCAAGAGCCAGGCTGGAGCTCAGAGAGACGGCTACCCGCAGTGATGCTGAAGATGTGGTGGAAATCATGAAACACAGGTGACACTATAGGGGGCTTTGCGTGTATTAGGGCTGCAACCAACAAAAGAAAGACAAATTGTCATCACAATTTTCTAAAACCCAAGGTGATGTTGTTGAATTGCTTGTTTCGTCCGACCAATTCTCCAAAACATAAAGATATTCAGTTTGTTAAAACAAAGAGAAGCAGAAAATCCTCTCATTTCAGAAGCTCAAACCAGAGAATATTTAGCATTTTTCTGTCAACAGATTGCCGACTAATTGTTTCAGCTTTGCTGTGTATTTGTCACTTACGTTAAATTTAAAGATTTAAGGAGAGGATCTTGGATTTGCAGAGGTAGCAATTCTGTACATGTTGCTCTCACCTGTGTTCTTGATATTCATTTGCTGCACAATATATAGAATTTGTTTTTAAAACTAGTGCACACCTCCACCACTAGCCTTATTAACAAGGCCCGGAAACCACCCTGACTCTCCACCCCTGGCTCTTCATGCCACTGTTCTCTCTCTGTTGTAATGCTCTTTGCTCTTTATTTATTTTTTTATTTCTATCTTTATTTTTAATTTAATACATACTGTGTACATATACTTATACTTATATTGTTTATACCTATACTTATATTGTTTAATATTCCATCTAGAGAATGTGTGACGTGCACCAACAACACCAAAACAAGTTACTTGTATGTGTTAAAAAACGTACTTGGCAATAAAACCCTTTCTGATTCTGATGATTCATAGCAGCATACCCATTACAGAACTGATAACTGTGATCATGTCAAGTAACAAAGTGATTTTCACTAAATTGTGTGTGTATTTTTGTTTGCAGTCTGGCTGATACATATTCAGATGGGCTGGGCAATCTGGACTTTGAGCGCTCGCAGCTTGGATCAGGCATGAGTCAGCGTAGCGTTGCAAAAAGACTGGTCAACGCACTGCACATGCATGCTCAGAGGACCAATCAGAAGCAGTTTGACCTACAGATGCTTCGATCTATCGCCAACAAACTGAACATTAAGGTGAAACTGAAATACACGTGCACTAGATAAACGGTACCAAATGAAAGGCACAAACACCCCCATGTTATTCTGACTAATCTAATCCGTGACTGGGACTGTCATCCAAATTTTGCAAATGAAGTAGAGCTCCTTTAGAATGTATCGAAAATTGAGTTATCAACTTGCTTAAGAACGAGACCTCAAAATTTAAAATGCTGAAATAGAAATACTGGTGAAGTTTAAGCTACATTGTGTAAGAATTTCTCCCATCTAGCGGTGAAATTGTATATGACAACCAACTGAATATTACTTTCTATTTTTAAATTAGCGACGACTTTGTCCGTGATTGTTCCTTCCAGTGTGATAATAGTTTTAAGTTATTTTGGTACCATTTCATTGCTAACATCAGCTATCAGGTTCCCAAACATATGCAAGCTAATGTTAGTAAAGTATCAGTACTATCGTTATTCTGTATATTGTACGAGATTAATAGTGTAAGGCAAGGTTTACAGCGTAGGAGAGAAGCAACGGAGGTTTGTGTTTTTAATATTTCTCTGAGCAGTATGAACAATGTCAATGAAACCAAAATTAGCTCTTAGTATCTCCATCGTTTACACGCAGCTGTTCTAGCTGTAGCTAGTCTGTGTTACAACTACACATGACGTGAGCTGCCAGGGAAATCACGACACATGATGACTATGTTTATGTTACAAAGTAGACAATCCTTTTTCATCATTGACGCGAGGAAAAGTATCCTAGATGTCTTTCTAGCGTTATGCACAACCATGCTATAGTTAGCCAAGCAAGTAGCAACTATAAAACTTTGAATTTACACAAATAAGCAGAATTACCAGTTGAGAAGAAAGCAGGCAATGTCGGCGTCCCTTTTAAAATCCTTGCTCCTTATGATCTCTTTCCATCTTGGAAAAGCCACTCCAATATTAACTTTGGTCTTGTTGCTTTGCCTGTCGCGTTGTCGTTTTAATTCTCTTTTTAACTTCTTGGCGACTCCGTTACATGTCCTCGAGAATAGGCACAATCCTCCATCTTCAACAGGCTTTCAAATCTGCCGGCAGTAGCAAGTAATCTTCTCCCCCTCCCTCCCTGGCATTCGTCACAGTCAGTGCCACTGAGTGAAAAGGGCGAAATGCGGCGGTATGTCCCTCTTTGGTTAATGTATTTTAAAGATGGAGACGCTACATGGTGGCCGTCATTCGCGCGAATCGCTCCTATGTATTCTGAATGATTCTGAATGGCAGATTCTACGCTTACGAGAATACTTTGATTCGTTGGTGGAAGTAATTACACATGAATGAGCACATATTTGTGAAAGAACAAAGGTTTTTTTTGCTAAAAATCAACTCAAAAAATTACACAATGGAGCTTTAGGACACACCATTATTCAAGGTTGCATTTGGATGCCTACTACTCATAAATACAGTCGGAGTCACTGAACAAACCCCTATGAAAATAAGAAAAAAAGATGGAATGACAGAAAGACATGGGTGGATTATAGAAAGGTGAATTGTCTTGGTTAAAGAATCTCTTCCTAACAAAAAAAAAAAACGTTCTCAGTAATTCAGGCCATGAGTGTTGAATACATGCAGTAAATCCTGATCCTAACACAGAAAACACTATCATTCTATGCATGCTGATGATTTATTTTCAACCTTTGGTTAATTCCTTTCAGGTGGTGGATTTTGAAGGTCTGGTGAGTTCCCTCAATGAACAGGGTTTCCTGCTGAAGAAAGGAGCTAAGCTGTACCAGCTGCAGACTGTCTGATCACTGGCAACTGCAACAGACTAAGAGCTGGGTACCAGCTTCATCCTGCAGACCTCGCTAAAAGGTCAGTGTTCGGGATAACTGAACTGGGTCTCTTTCTGTGTAAGAGGGAGAAAGGAACTTGATGGGGAGCTCATTATCCAGACCACTTTCACCAAACCTCCACCCAATGGACCGCTGTGAAACCTTTTGAAGAGACTGTAACAACCACAGCAACCGACAAACACGGGACAGATCATCTAACTTACTAAAACCTTACAGAGGGCATCTCTCCACAACCTTACAGCGACCACAGTTTTCCCCATGACCACCAACCTCCTGCTAAAAAGAGGAACTGACTCCATTAGACACACCACATCTATGCTGAACTCAACACGGTATGGTGTGACTTGGCTGTAATTGCATCAGTTAAGTGACACTTCAGACATTACTCAAGGCTGTAAGAAAATGTTATTTAGTTCCCCACCTGTTGGTTCAATGATGTAATGCCTCACAGATGCCACTATCTTAATAAAGATATAACATCATTTTTCAGAACTAAAAAATCCATAGTCGGGTACACTTTCCTTTCAATGTACATCATTTTACAGTACATGGTGACTGTTTCAAACAACAGTTGTAGTTGAAATTCTTTTTTTCAAAGTAAGGTCGGTCTTTGGCGCTCTAAACGTCTGAGAGAAGTGCTGATGTACTTATATTCGATAAATACCTAATAGGTGACTATACTACCTCAATGTTGAGTTTCTTGTTTATTTATTTTTCCACACAGATGACTTTGTTGTAAAGAAACCTTTTTGAAGTTCAGTTAAAATTATATTTTAGAAGTCACTGTTATTTCTATGTCACTAAAATAAAATAAATGATCTTATGATGTTTAGTAGCTTGGTAAAGATGGTCATTGCTTCCTATGATGTGGCAATATATTGTTTTCTAAAATATTGACTTTTGAATTGACCTCAAGAATCCAGTAATGGTCAGGCTATATATATATTGATCTAAAAACCTGCAACTATACAATATTTGCTTCTCATTCTGTCTCAAACGTTCTGTATCGTCTACCGTCTAGTCGTCTAGTATGCACTTTATTAGTTTACATTAAACATTCCGTTATTAAATGATTTAATTTCCTGTAAATCTCAGCATATTTTGTTTTTTTAAGGATTACAGAAAAGGATTTGACAGTGAAAACATGCAAAATTGGACAATACAATCAGCAAAGCTCAAACTGTTGATTATGGTGTCATTATTACAAATACTTTCCTCTGATAACTTTGTTTTGCTGATATTAACTTTGTGACTTGTCTTAATCACATCATCTTTTTTTTTTCTAAATAAAAGCCTTGTCAACTAAAGCGTCATTGACGATTTTGCGACGCCCTTTGCGGTGTCAGTTTACGGCAACATGGCAGCCTGCTGGCTGAAGTCATGGCCGGCTGGAGCGTTGGCTGGCCCAGACGCTAGATCGCACCCATAGAATGTATGATCGCACACCCAATACACGTGTCGACGTCACCAGGAGCACACTGCGCAGGCGTTGACACGTGTATCGGGTGCGATCTAGCATTTACCCCCGGAGCTGAGATTCTCTTGGCTCTGACCGTCTGAAACTTAAACATGAAAACGGGTACGAACCACACGATAGCAGCGGGTCGGTAACGGAAGCCTCGTGAAGATGATGATGATGTGTTTTCGGAGGCCTTCCGCGCCATTGTGTCGCAACGCAGCAAATGTTCGCTGTCTGTTGTCTGCGCAGTGTGCGGGTGTGTGTCGGCTCGAGCCTGCGTCATGGCGGCACAGACACACACCTGTCACCGACTGCGCGAGGGTAAAACAGTCTCCGGTTAGCGGCTCGTGGGTCTTTAGAGTCAATGGGACGGACAGCCGCGTTGCGTGCTGGAGTGGGATCCTCCAGCAGGTGAAAGCGACACCCTGGCACGCTCAAGGAACCGTGCTTCTGCACCGAGGAGGTCACGAGAGGTCGGTGACCAGCTTCAAGTCTCTGCTGTCCCCTAAAGCTCGTGGGCTTTGCAGCGGGAAGACCAAGGAGACACCGGACAGCTCCCCCGCAGCGGACCAGAATGAAGCCAGTCCGGTACCGGGAGAGGGCCTCTTCAAGTTCAAAGAGCTGGTGAGTAGCTTACAGGACTGTCCTGACAGTTAACTGTGGGAATGTGAAGTGTGAAAAGATAACAGAAGATGGTAGAAAAAAAACATCACTTGTTTGAAGTGTGTTCAGATAGAAACAAACCAACAGTGATAGAAGTCGTCAGACCCTTTACAAGCAAGAGCCTCGTATTCTAAATGTTGTCAGCAAAATGTAGCCTACTCAGTGTGATGTTGTTGGTCGAGAAAGAGCTGGAAAGATGTATACAACAATGCGTTTGTATGTCAAATCTGTCATAAAAAGTAAGTAGCTGTCAAGTACATGAAGGAAAGCAAGAAAGTACACTGCTGCATTTTGATATGTAGTGAGGTGGAAGTATAAAGTAGCATAAGATGAATATACTCAGGTTGTACAAAAGTGCACTGTAAATAGAGCTAGACTGATGGGATGGGCTGACATATCATTCAGTATTAGCCTATTGCAAGTAAAGGTAAGTTGCAGTAGAGCTTAGATCGGCCCAAAAAATCAAGCCCGAACCTACCCGAGCCCGAGCACGTTGTGTCCGTGTCCGAGCCCGGCCCGGCCCGACACATTAACTGTAATTATGAGCCCGAGCCCGATTTAAACCCGACAATTTTTTAATACGTGGGCCGTTATAACTGACGTTCTCAACTACAATTCAGAGTTGTTTGAACTACAGAAATCTGTTTAGAATAATACAACAAGGACGAAGCCTGTAAACTGCTGTTTGTTTAGAATGGAACGGATCGCAAGTGGATCCGAGTGAAGAAACGTAAAAAAATAAAAAAAAGAAACAATGATGAACAACATATTGTTGTCACTGCCCACGACTTGTTTAAACTGCTTCCATACCTCCGACTTTCCTCCACACTTGCTCAAAGTTAATTCTCCTGTTTTTCTTTTTTTCTTTACATCTTCAAGCTCCCGGTGTGATGCGTGCGAGAGGAGGAGACTCCGCGCATGACACGTGCTGCATTTTGTAACTGCAGCCTAACTTTTGTACACATTTGTTACTTATATATATATATATATATATATATATATATAATATTTCTGATTATGGCATAGCTATCTCCCCACCCAAATAGGATAATAAGGTAATGGATAAAAAAAAAAAAAAAAAATTGCTTGATCAAGGGTCCGGCCCAGGCGCGGCCCGGCCCGGCCCGAGGATGTGGCGGAAAATAACGGCCCGAGGTCCGGTCGGGCTCGGGTCGGGCTCGGGCTTGGGCCGAGAATCTAAACTCTAAGTTGCCGTACAGAAATGTGAAAGAGATACAAATTTAGAAACTGGTGCTGTTATAGTTTGTCCACCAGAGGGCACAGGCAAGTTTATTTTTCAATTGTAAGAATGTGTGTGTGTGTGTGTGTGTGTGTGTGTGTGTGTTTGTGTGTGTTTTATGTGTCAGCAGATTTTTGTAACTCAGGAATATCAATTCAAACAAATTTTTTTTTATATATATTATTATTATTATTATAATATTTCTTTGTTCCTATCTTTCCACAGTGGTTTTTAACCCGGCAAGATTGTGAATTCTTCGTAAATCTTCATTAATGGAATTGTTCGTGGAATAGTTTTAGGCTGATTTACCTGCTGTGCTATGTCCATGCTATTATCGGTCTCAGACTTCTTAACCCAGTGTTGATCTATGAAGTAACACTGTATGTAACTACTCTGTTTTTTCTGCAGTATGAGAACCCATGGACAATCCCCAACTTCTTGTGCGTGTGTCGGATTTTGCTGGCTCCATACTTGGGTTATCTGATCATCCAGCAGCACTTTCACCTCAGTCTCGCTCTGTTCACACTGGCTGGAGCAACTGACCTGGTAATGCAGATACACACACTTTCACTAAAACAAAATGGTTTTGGACTTCAGACATTTGATACATGGAAACTATGGAATTATTTAAAAAAAAACATATTGGTCTCCCATTAGCAGTAATAAGTAATATTGTCAAGTCAATGTAATATAAAATTTGAATTCTATCAAGACACATACCTACATCCGGACAGTTTTCATTTTAACAATAGGACTAATTTTGTACTGATATTGGTCTCGCCCTTTTTGAAATTGAATCTGAATTGACGTGTCAATCATAAAACTGAACAACATTTTGTCACAGGATTTAATTACTGTCTTGCTATTTGTGAATCATTGACTCATTCAACCAGACACAAAACAAGACATCTGCACTTTAATGTTAATTTAACATTAAAGTGCAGATGTCTTCGATAACGTTTGTTAATCACTAGGACATCGCAGACATGGTCAGCAGATCAGGGTGGTAATTAAGAAGGGGATGGTGGCCTTGACTTCAAGCCATTATTATTGTCAGATGGGTTATTATTGGCATGAACTTCAGTGCAGTCACCTTAAATAAATCTTTCAGCTTGCTGCATTTGCTCCTTTAGACCTTAGAAAGGCACCTATTACAATGTCTTCTTCTCTTTCTACCTCTTTCTCTACTCAGTTGGATGGTTACATTGCCAGAACGTGGCCAAGTCAAAAGTCGGCGTTGGGCAGCGCTCTCGACCCATTGGCTGATAAGATTCTTATCAGTATTTTGTATGTCAGTCTCACCTATGCTGAACTTATACCAGGTATTGGACTGTTTGCATTTCTTGTTTTAGCTACCTCTGTATATACTCTTATTTTCAGTATTTGAGAGAATGATCAATGACAGTGGAATTACAAAGCTGCATTTCTTCGTGTTGTTTTTCCATCTTACTGCGTTTTATGTGATTTTTGTATTGCGTTGTATATTCTGTTACAGCTCTGCTGACGGCTCTAGTGATTTCCAGAGACATTGGTTTGATAGCTGCTGTCTTCTGGGTTAGATACAAGACTGTACCTCCACCGGTGAGACATGTCACATTTCACTCTAAACAAGCGCACTTTGACAAATTAAAAATACAGTATTGGGTGCAAGATCTGCTCGAAGTAGAAAGTAATATTAATGTACTGTGGATTACAATGGCCGCTTAAGTCGAGGAAGGAAATTGAATGTACTTTGCCATCTCTTCCTCTTTTTCCTCCAGGTGACCCTTAGCAAGTTTTTTAACCCCTGCTACACCACAGCACAGCTCAAGCCCACGCTCTTCAGCAAGGTGACACCCAGACACAACCACCCACTCTTACTGTACACCAGACTTTGAACATTTTGTACATTGCTGTACTAAAGTGGAGATTTAGCAACAATGGAGGCTTAAATAACAGGATATAATGAGAATGTGTGGTTATTTTATTATTATATTATTATGGCTCTTTATGACATGTGCGTGACAGTCACCAGATGCAGAAACTGAAAACCTGGCATAGTGCAGATCATTCATCCATCATTTTTAATTTGAGTCCACAATACTTGCATGGATGCAGAATCTGTCGTACACATTCAAACACATTAAATTCACTGTCAAAATGTTCCTTTACGGCTCCACTACAAATTCTGCATCATTTATTTTGATACCTGGAAAAGAAAAGGGTCTGGCAGGAGTATTATTTTTTTTTACGTGCCAAAAAAGTGTTGTTTTGTTCTTGGAATCAGCCACATGTGCAGCAGGTTTTCTCAAAAATAATGAGCCAAACATCATTTGTTGGAGAAGCCGGTAGTCTGTGAATGTGAAATGTTTTGGGGCCTTTTTATAATGTTATTCTGACTTTGTGTGTGCATTTTTTTTTTTTTTTTTTGTTAGATGAACACAGCCATCCAGCTCCTTCTGGTTGCATCTTCTCTGGCTGCTCCAGTCTTTCAGTATACAGACCATATCCTGCTGCAGGGCTTATGGTAAACCCCACGCACTGTATAACACATGCATACACACGCAGGACTTATCCACTTGACTTTAATATCCGTCATGTCCTTTACTTTTTAGTGTAGTAATTACAACAACAAATGTTTATTGTCCAAAGAGTTTTTAATGCAAATGGTTTTGTCTCTGTTAAGCACATGTTTGTTCCAGCAGTGTTCAGGTTAAGTGCGCTGACTCATTTCAATTTACAACTGCGAGTGGGTTGGAGTAGGGAGCCGACTCAGGACAAACATTTTATAGTGTCACAGTAACCTACATTTTTCTATGAGTTCAGCAGACTGTTGAACTAATTTACACAACAACAGGCATCTGTTTGTCTTGCTCGGTCGTTGTACACTCAGACTTCATTTTCACTCTGCTTCTTTTATTTTCCCCGACTGAAACTGTAAAGTCTCTGTAATCAACTTGTAGCATTAACATCTACTTTAATTACACTAAGTTTCTACCTACAAGTGAATTGGAGCCTAAGCTATTGAAATAAGTAAAGCCTTTTCAGTAGTTGATTAATATAAAGATTAAAACACAATTTATAAAAAAAACTTAATTACATTTCTATTTATATGACGCAGTTCCAAAAAACAAGTAAATTCATCATTAAATGTACCAATAGATACCGTTTTCTAGTTGTATTTTGCCTAATGATGGATGAATTCAATGACATTTAAAAAACACTTTATTTTTTACTTTTTACATTTAATAGCGTGCATTGCTTCTGCCAAAATGTCTTTCTTGAAGCTACCACTGCACACACAAAAACACAGAATTGAATTTTACAATTTTAATTGAAGTTAAGTAATTTGATACATTGTTTTTTAAATGTACCAATTAATCAACTATGACTAGTCACTGAAGGGTGATTAATAGTTCCTCCCATAACACAATAAAGACTTTCTACAACGGGAAAATGATACTTGTTAAACCAAATCAACTGAATGAAACTGTGGTTTGAATTACAGCATATGTCCTTTGTTATATTATATTGCAGGTATGTTACAGCGGTGACTACAGCGGCGTCAGGCTATAGCTACTGGCATTACGGCCGCAAGACTGTCCAGGTGCTAAACACCAGATCACAATGACAACCACACCAGGAAACGTCCAGAAAGCAGAGCAAAAGTAGTGAACAGCCACGTCAGGGACACTGATTGGCCGTGGCAAAAGTCGGACAGATGGATAATCGCCAGGAGCTCTAAAAACCAAGTAGCTGTGACAGCCATTTATGAGTCGCCATGGCAATGACACACGGAAACCAACCGACGCCGCAGATGGTTTAACTGCAACACTACAGAAACGCCTAACGGCAACTCTGCCACTGGACTGGCTGTGGACTAGAGACACACGCACACAGATAGAAACTGCAAACACAAATATAGACCATCCACCCGACACACTCACACATATATACACATACATGTCAAGTACAGTATATGTTAAGTGATCTGGCAAGAGCTTCTATTTTTTTGGTAGTTTTTCAATCAAGAGGTTGCAATGTCAACACAATTGTCAGTTTTGTAAACCAATGATTTATGAGTAAAACAGAAAATTTGCTTTGGTTTGTCTGTGTGTGTGTGTACGTGACTGCAAGGCTGGTTTTTCTTCAGTTAAAAAAAACATGTTTAATCTTATGAGACACAAATCTGACAGTTTATCCATTTTTAAATCAGAGGATTAAAAATGCAATGACATGCTACCAGTGTTGCATAGGACCAGCACACCCTGTTGGTGCTGATCCATTTGGTGGTCCTGAGTATAATCTTAAAACTACAGCTGCAAATTATTATCCTTATTTAGTAGAGCAGACACAATTGTGCTATTCATGAATTCAAGTAGTAGGAGTTTTAGCTATGTGTAATTTTGAGAATCCTCTGAAGTGGTTTTTCTTGTAAGAAATGCCTAAAATGTACTTGTTTCCAGCGCCTTCGGTGTGAGCATTTGCTGCTTTTCGTGTTCCTGTAAATATCCAATATCTTTGTGTTTTGGACTGTTGGTCGGATATTTAAAGTCATCACCTTGGGGGACTGGGAAACTGAGGATCATTTTACATTCTTTCCTGACATTTTATAGACTAAACAATAATAGAACCCACAGATCAATCAATAGTGAAAATAATCGTTTTATAAAAGATACGGCCCTATTATTGATTAGTCTCAAATTATTTTGTATTTCATATTGATGAATTGTCAGAAAGTAGTGAAGCATGCCAATCACAAGTTCCCCGTAACACCGACCTGCCTGGGAATGAAAAGGCTTTGAGGCTAAATCTGGCACATTTGCATCACATTGATGTTAATATTTGCTGCCTCTAGAGTGCGCGCCCCATGTACGAAGACTGAGCCCTCACTGCAGCGGCCCGGGCTCGATTCCAGCCCCGCAGCCCTTTGCTACATGTCATCCCACTCTCTCCCCCCCTTTCCTGTCTGTTGACACCTGTCCTATCAAACAAAAAGCAAAAACCCCAAAAAGAATCCCCCAAAAAAGTCAAAGGTAACATCTTAAAATTTCTTATTTTGTTCAAACTTTGAAAGATATTCAATTCATAATAATAAAACAGACAGAATCAGCAAAGTGTCATATTTTTTGCTAGCTAGCCAGCTACAACCAGTGAATGTTCAACATTCGTGTTTGATAAAAGATTATAAACGAGTCATATTTTGGCAAATTTCTCTTTGTTTTGGCTCTGCTGTAGGTCTTTTACTCGGGTGCAGCTGCACTCATATTTGAATCCTCTGCTGATTCCCTTGCTCTCTGTTATGATTATTAAAAGAACCACAACTGCTCCTTTCAAGTTCTTCCAGTCTCAAGATCCATAAGCCCAATAAGCCAGAAGGTTATTTGGAGACACCAGCTACTACTGGAGCTTTTTCTCTGAACTCCTCTGGCGATTATCTGACTCCGCTGCTGATTTTCCCCTTAAAGCAAACGTTTGCGATGAGGGAAACGTGGCTGCGTAACCTTTTCATCTCTCCCACTTAATTTACACTTGGGTAATGCTGTTTCATTACTGACTGTGTGCCGATGACTGCCAGGCTTTTGCGAAATGTTTGTGTGGCCTTGTGTGGGATGTCTGCTCGTTATCTCTACACTGAATTAATGTAAAAGTCTCATTCTAAAATGAGATATCCATCGCTGGGAACAAATTGATACCTACGCTCATTAAATGAGTGCTTAAAGAAGTTTTGGTGCTTTTTATTGGATCGTTACTTAAATCCATATCTGAAAACACAGATTGGAAGTGTGTAATTTGGGAGTACTGGATGATGCCTCACAGTCTCCTCATGTAGTGTTAGAGAAAAGCTATTTAATTAGTAGTGCCTCAGAGATGAAAGCCTAAAATCAATCAAACCACTCTTTTCTTCTCAAGCTCTCAGTGGTGAACTTGTGGTTATGATTAACAGATATTGACAGCTTTTATTCATTTTGGTGCAGTGTCTGATTTAGTCGGAAAGTAAACTATAAAGCATTGATGTATGAAGAAATATCTAATTTACTAAGATTCAGTCTTCATAGGACATTTCACTTAAAAATGAAATGTAAAACCTTTCAGTGGTAAAGAAAATACTGTCTATAGCAGCCACCAACTTAAATGCCTGCAGATCTGACCTGTGTTTTCATGGTTTTTCTGCTCTTCTGGTCGCTTTGGAAAGTCATCAATCATTCTTCAGATACTCTAAAATCATATTAGGCTATTGTAATTAGGAGTCCATTAGCATAACACTGCTCTGTGCATATAAATGCTTTTTTCCGGTCGTATTAAAAAACGAATGTATGCCCTCATCTCAGGAAATGACTTCCACTCGCCTTTTGATATTTACTGTGGGTAGATTGACTGTAAAATAGAAGGATTTGGATCTGCTGGTCCAAAACTGTAGCTGTTTATCACTCAAAGATAAAGATGACAGGTTGTCCTATCAGACTGTACTAGGTTAAAGTGTGAATGTAGCTTTGGCAGTACAGGGAATTGCAGCTTAATAGTGATTGGATTAATTAGGGAATGGCAATCAAACTCGCAGTTTCTTTAAAACCACTTTAAAATATTAATAAATGAAGTTATTACTTTTTCTAGAAAAAATTATATTATTTGGCTCCACTTGACTGAACGGCAATAAAACATGTAGACAATCTTGTCATGACTGGTGCAGATAAAGTATCAGAACTCCACACTTAAAGGGTAACTACCGTTTTTTTTTCAACCTGGACCCTATTTTCCTGTGTGTCTATGTCTGACAACATTTTAACGTTTTAAACAAAAACATCTGCGAAATTGCGTTCGCTAAACCCACCATACTCCATGTAAATAAACAGTAATTTTAAATTACTGGGGTTTTTTTTAAACAGTAATTTAAAAAGGTCTTAAATATGTTTTAAAAACATGTCAGTGGCAAAAAAAGCACTTTTAGTGGACCAAATTGACGATGCACATTTGCCCCAAAGGGTTACGTTGCAGCCCGGTCTGTGGCTGCCGGTTACAGCGTTCACGCTTAATACTGGACCAATTTCAAAGATTGTTGTTCCTATCAGTGACTTACACATTAGTAGTTACCCTTAGGGCTGGGCGATATGGAGAAAATCAAATATCACGATATTTTTGACCAAATACCTCGATATCGATACCGCAACGATATTGTAGTGTTGACTATTGGTACTTTCACAAAATATTTACACAATGAGATTTTTGATAAATAATCATCAGTAATGTGGATATAATGACTAAGTGGGTAAAGGCAAATAATAGAACAGTTACAACAGTCTGGTAAGTTCAGAAAATGACATCACTTTACTGTAATGCAGCCTTTAAAACCAGGAAAAGACAACATTTATGCCATATTACGATATCCAAAATCTAAGACGATATCTAGTAATAATATCGATATATTGTCCAGCTCTAGTTACCCTTTAACCTGAATTTAGTCTCGTTCCCACCCTGCTGAGAAGAGCTTAAGTTAGCCACTGTAAAGCCTTTCTCAACCACTAGATGGAAGAACCAGATTGAAACTCTTGAGATGCTTTCACATCTGTTACCTCATGGCTGTTTTCATTGTTTTAGTCATATTCCATTACTGATCACAGCAGCTTAGAATCACTCTGTAAAACCTGTTATACAATATTTTCTCTGCATTTTTAAAACCAACATTTTTAACACAAGATTGATTAACAAGTCTGTTAATTCAGCCACTAATACTAGACAACAACTAATCCTTACTGTAGTCATGAATGTTTCTGATGCTGCAGTATTTCTTGAGGACTTTCAGTAATGGCTAAATGAGATGCACACTAAGTGATCATTTTTCATGACTTAAATATTAAATCAAACTGTGTGTGTGTAAATAAACAGATAAATGTATGTGTGTTCAAAAAAAGAAGCAGCAAACTTTTAAAATAATTTAATAATAATAATTTGTCTCAAAGAGTTTTCATCCAAATGCTGTTCAGAGATTTGTTCACTATGAGAGGGAAACAATTTATTTGTAAGTGAAACACAAATGTTGATATTTAAAGGTATTGAGTATATGTACAAATTAGCAGCCGACGGCAGTTTCAGAGTAACAGCCGAGGTATTATTCAATATTTCATAACATGCTTTATTGACTTACTGAAATGCTTCAATACTGCAATTAAGTGAGAGAAGCTGCAGGCTTTACCACAAAGAGACTGAGGAAACAAATGGGGAGAAGCTGATGGTGGAAGGTTCAAAAGAGTTTTGCAGAGACGTATATAATCATACATTTCTGTTAATAATGTGGTTCAATAGCTTTTTGTTTTGTTCCGTACCTTACTCTTCGTCTTTCTGTGAATGTTGGTCCTGTGTTGGACTGCGTAACATATTTGTGCTTCCACTTTTTCACACTTGAAAAAAAAAAAGATTTAGCTCTCCAGAGACCGTACTTGTTTTGAGAACACGCGGGCTAGGTTTTAAAGTAAAACAGTGATACAGATGATTAAGTGATGGAGGCGAGAGCAGCCAAATGTGCCTTCACACTTCACAGCCCAGCTCTCCAGAACCCACAGACAGGCTGAATCACACTAACAAGGACAAACTTTGGATCTGTGCGCTTATATCAGTACGGCCCTCCGGCTACCGTTCACTGTTGCAGTCAGTCCTGCATCATGTGAGAACATCTCGTCTCGTCCAGAGCTAAAGAAAGCTTAGCTCTGCTCAACAACATAGACTTTTTGGGATCCCACTTATTTTACTGAGCAGGAAATAAGATTAATTTGACGTGGAAATGCCAAAAACCAGCTGAAAAGCTTTATTTTCCTGTTGTACATGGTTACACATGGAGCTATTTTCTTAAAACGCTTCCTTTCACTTAAAACGGAAAAAGATGTCTCTGCATTTCCCCGGTTAACTTGTTATGCATTTGTTAACCAATTATCTTGTTGCTGTCAGAATCCTTACAACGTCTCAGTCTGAAGACGTGTGTGTGTCTGTGTGTGTCTGTGTCTGTGTGTGTGTCTGTGAAAGAGAGTTTGGTCCTGCACATCTGTAAACACTTCATGGCACACAGGAACGCATTTAATAATTTAATTTAATGTTTTTTGTTGCGGGTCAGAATTTAAAACCATTTCATATTTACCCCAAGAGGTATACACTCATAAGATCAGATAAAACTGAATTTATCCCGAGAGAAATTGCTTTGCAGCAGTCACACATACAGTTTTGGTTTTATTTGATCAGGTTCAGAGATATTGAATAACTGAGATATCTGTGCATTGACCAGTTACATTTACAAAACTCAGCAGCAACATGTCTTTTCAGAGACTGTCCTTCCCTTTACTCTGTATATTCCGCAAAAGATGCTTTGGACAGTTTTAAAGGGACTATTTCCTCAGTAGAAAGTACTGAACCCTTACAAATGTTTCCCAGAGATCTCAGGCAATTCAGAGGGGCTTTTTTGGGAGAAGACAGCAATTAAAAGAAAGCTTTGGAAAGGCTCTTATCAGAGCTGTGAGGGGAAAGGATGCTGCTGCCACAACATCCGGGTGCACTTGACATGTCTGTGGCTACAACAAGTAAACATGTAGGCATTTTCCAGTTGCAAAGCAGCTCTGTGGGTTCGCTGCCTCTTAAATGTGTGTGCAGGCAGCGCCGGGGTGGGACTGAATGCATCGTAGGCACAGAGACTCTCTGAGCTGCCAGAGGTTGTAAGCCAAACTTCACTTCAAACTTGACTGGTTATGAAACCCACTGAATCAGAGTTCTTATAGTCCTTACAGCAGGCCTACACACACACACACACACACACAGCTGCACCAATACAAATCCATATGGGATACACACACAAACATGCGCTCACACACATGCACACTTGCGTCTTTTTTCTGGTCCTGAAATAGCTCTCAGCCTCCCACTCTCCCTTATATAAGCTCCCAGCACGGAGATCTGCTGGTGAAGACTGGGGTGTGTGTGCGTTAGTTCATGTGTGCGCCTCTGTCTGTGTGAGTGCCAGTGTGTGGGCAGTAGGAGTGTCTTGAGTCTTGTGTGTAAGAATATGTGTGTGGAGGCATTTGTGTGTGTTTCTGTCAGTGGGTTTGTGATGGTAATGCAGTGTGCGGCAATTTAGAAAACAAATTCTTGAAAGACAAATTCCAGTTTTTTCAGTTTCAGTCTTGTTTTTGTAGTTGTGGCGATCGTCTGTCATGGTGCCGATGCTGAGATAGTGTGACATCACCAGAATGCAGTCTGTCAGGGTTGGCAACACATTCAGTCAGACAGTGATACAGGTTGTAAACAAATCCGGTTTTTAAGACCGTTATCGAAAAGGAATTGAAAATCTTTGTAGAGGAAAAAAAAGAAGAGAAAACTCAACTACAGTAAGTGTTGCTGGTCAAATCCAGACTGCAAAATCAAAGTGCACAATTTTGCATGATGATTTAGACATATGGAATAAATGACAATAGGCTCATGAAATCAATGAAATCTAGGGTTTTTTCTGCTTTTTTGTTTAATCTTGAAAAAAATCTAATAAATAAAATAATCAAACTCCAGATGGAAAGAAAATACTATTTGCAGTACAGCAGTTTGCATTTTCTCCCCATTTCTCCCTTTGTGTTACCAGCTGTCTCTGTTGCAGAAGGACCTTGCATATGGTAATCTATTATGTCTTCTTGCAGCAAGAAACACAACACATGATGAATGGGTGAGGAAATAAAAAAACAAATAAAAATCAGTTTTAAACAATCTGCACCTTTTTAAATGAGTTTTTTTTCTGTTAGCAAAAGCTAAAAAGAATGATCCGTCCAAACTGGGAAATGAATGACCTGTCTTGTCTAAAAGCTTGTGTTGCTTATCCCAATATACATAAGAACCAATCGTGATATTCAGTCTTAAATTATGAATGTAGAAAAGGAATCCACAGGAGGAATCTCTGCCCCCAAAACTACTATGAACATAGTGTATGTTTACCCCGTTCTTTGGGCTTTCTGTATACAAATTGAGCAGGAAGATCCTGAACTAAATCCATCCGAGACAAACCCTCCCACCCCTTCTTTGCGAGCTCCTTCGTCTTATCTCACCGAGGTGCAACAAAGACCACCTTAACTGCTCTTTTGTGCTGACAGCCCTAAAACAGTTCAATGCTTCCTCTGTGTTTACTGAAGCAAAGCGCCCACTGTTATTATGTGAACAATACTGGATTCTTATCTGGACCAAACAGCATTTGTACTCTTTTTGTTCTTTAAATGCAAAATCCCGTTTGTCCTCATGTTATGATTTGATGATGATGGATCTGTGCCTTTTCTTTTCCATACATTCATCTTTTGGTGTAGTACCAAGTTTCTATTAAAGAGCATATTAATTTGGGGTATTTGCGGATAAATTTGGCTCTGGCACTGAGTAACAGGTTTGAACAGTGTCATGGCAACATGAGTCTCTGCACGTGACTTTTTATGCATTAAAGTGTGTGTGTAGGAGGCTGCAGGCTGTTAAAGTTGGCCTTGTAAGAGTGTATATCAAAAACTTGATGTATTATATTTGTGTGTAGGGCAGTGTGTATGTTACAGGGTCATACTGTGGCATTGGCAGAATGCTGTATGTTCTTGTGTCCTATAAAGTGTACATGTGGTAATCAACATTTTCCTGTATGCAAATGTTTGTTAGCACGTGTGTTAAGGCAGACAGCTATGTGGTTGGTTAGCAGTGTTGTGTGTTAAAGCGTAACTCTCGCCAAAATGCAACCTAGGGTCTTTTTGTGAATGTACCTGAGTCAAACTTTAGTTTAAAAGCATATTTAGGACGGAAGCGCCACTTTTAAGATGTACCGTATTTTTGTTTTTCGGTCAAATGGCCTTTTGAAAGGGAGTAATAGGGGCACTTTTATGCTAGCCTCAAAATAGCTATTTTTAAAACACTAAGAAGGCTCGACACAACATGAGGCTACTTGTTTTGATATTGACTCATTTTGACTGCCAAGGTGGTAGCGGCCGGAAACAACAAGAGCTACAGTGAGTTGTTCAAAACCTTTCTTTTTAGTAAACTCTGTGTACACAAACAATGTTGTCAATGCTTTCGTTAAGGTGTAGAGCCCCTGGTGATACTTGGAGCAAAGTCTCATGTTGTGTCGACCCTTCTTAGTGTTTTAAAAATAGCTATTTTGAGGCTAGCATAAAAGTGCCCCTAGCACTCCCATTCAAAAGGCCATTTGACCGAAAAACAAAAATACGGTACATCTTAAAAGTGGCGCTTCTGTTTAGGACTGTTGCTTTTAAACGAAAGTTTGACTCGGGTACATTCCCAAAAAGACCCTAGGTTGCATTTTGGCGAGAGTTATGCTTTAAAGGATGCTTTGATCAATCACATAAGGTGAGTGGAAGAAAAGGAAAAGTAGCACATTTCATTGTTGTTGTTTTTGGAAATTTGACTATAGAACGAGATAGTAGAGATTAGTCAAAATATTCAACTAGTCAATTGGTAGAAAAGTCACGGACAATTTGTGTAATATAATAATCAGTCATTTATCATGAAAACCACCAACATTGGTTCCAGGTTTTACCTTAAGAGGATTTGCATTTTTTTCCCTGTTTTATGTCACTGAAAATGACATATCTTTGGGTTGTGGAAATGCTGGTCGGACAGAATGAGCAATTTGAACATTGCAATTTTATTTTCATTGACCTAACGATGAACCAATTCATTAAAACCAGATCATCAGATAGAAAACAGCATCTCTAATTTCCCACTACCATGCAGAGTGTGCTGATTAGTTGGGGTTTTCTTTTCTCATGATATCTTCAGATTTCTAAATCCACTTGTGGAGATGAATGGAATTTCATTTGTGTTCTTACGGCATTGAAAAATCACAATTTAAAAATTCAAACAAAATGTGAAAACTATGTCATTTCAGACTTGCTAAGTCAAAATTATGAGATAGTAACATTTGTTTTTTTTTTATCATTCTTAACTTTTCTGGCAGAAATGGGCTTCAATAAGCGGTATTGTCTCTGCTAGTCTGGATAATCCACAGACTGCGAACAGTTTTCATCAGAACTACTTTCTACAGAAACAATAATTCCAATGAAAACTACAGTCTGTGAATAATCATTAGTTGCATCCCTGCAAAGAGAGATAAATGCGTCAGCTGACACTTTTTTTTTTTTTTTGCCAAAGACGTCCCTGTGGCTGTGACATCACTGAGGATGCATTTTTCTGAGCATTTTATTGCATTTATGTATCTATGCTGTCTGCTGCTCTGCAAACACTTGACATGTTTTACTGAGATTGTTTTACAGACGACATGAGCTGATTGTCAAACACGACACGCAGGGGCAGATATTACAGACGTTCACAGGGTTGTGTCCTAAAATGTCCTTATTTCCTCTGAATCATACTCACACTCTAAAGCCATGCTCTCTTATTCACTGGACTCTTCATGCACTAAAACTGCCAATTTCAGATTTTGTATTCCGAGGCAGAGACACATTGTTACTGCTTTCTGCCTGTTTGTCATTGACTGTTTGTTTTTTATACAATACTGTTCCAATACTCAGTTATTTCATCTCCACTGTCTCGCCCACTCTGCTCCTTCCTCTGTTATAATTAGTTGTTTTTGTAAACATCTACAAATCTAATTCCAGTTTTTATTTTTAAATATGCTATATTGCCAAAAGTATGTGGACACCCTCGTGTCTATTTCTTTTGGTTGTTTTTTATGGCTTGGGCTAAGCCTCCTAATTCCAATCAAGGGTAGTCATCATGTTATTATGTTGCAGCATAAGATTATGTTTTAAACAAGCCAGGTCAATAAAGAAGGGGTGGGCAAAGCCACAAAATTTTGGTTTTCAAAACAAAGTAATACCAGGGCCAGAAACAATATTATCAATGCCAATTTTGGTATGTTTTATTATTAAAAGTGTCTGTTTTAATATTTCTGAATATATTGTCATCACCACCGAATGATTTGGAAACCAAATATTCCATTTTACTATTCTCTGTAAATCACTTAATCAGATGCATTTTGAAACACAAGATATATAGAGTTTTTAGTAGCAGATGTTTGTTGTGTGAATTTTCAGAACTAACAAGGCAACCGAATCAGAGAAGCAAAGAGATCCCGAATGATCTAACATGGGATTGATTTTTTTTTTTTTGGTACAGATCCTGATGATAGTATCGATACCCACAACAAGGTTCAGCTTTATTAGTATCATCCCAACAACTCCAAAGAGATGAAACCTTTTTCCTTGTTCAGTGTGGAAGAACTTCACTGGCCAGCACAGAGCCCTGACCTCAACCACCCTCCCCCACCCCCTCCTAACACCAACGCTGACACTAAGCCAGGCTTTATCAGCCAATATCTGTGCCAAATCTCACTAATGCTGGCCAGGAGCAAACCCCTGCAGCCACCTCCCAAAATCTGAATGAAAGTCTGAAACCAGGAGAGTGGAGGTTGTTGATAGCAGCAGACTGATGCCCATGGTTCAGGAATGAGAGTCACATATGGGTGTAATGTTCGGTGTCCACATACTTTTGGCAATGTAGTGTATATTCAAGAGTGGCCTCATTTGACTGTAGTCCTAGTTTGGTTTGATTCAACCACCTCTAAATCGCCCACTCTCTTTCCCTTTTCTCCCACTAGCTCTCTCTCTCTCTCTCTTTCTCTCTCTCTCTCTCTCTCTCTCTCCTCTTCTTTACCCTCCTTCCACTTCTTCTCTCTTAATTTCTCTCCATCTCTCCCACTCTCCCACTCTCTTCTTTCTTTCTCTTTATCGCTCCCTCCCTGTCGCTCTTGCTCTCCCTCTCTTGTCCCTCCCCCATCTGTGGGAAGCTGCCGCTGTGCGCATGTCGCCGATGAGTCAATTTGTGGAGGCTGTGCACGCACGCACACACACACAGACACGCGCGTATCCTGTCTCCCACGAAGGCATCTGTTTCAGTCTGTCTCTCTGTGAGATGCAGCACCAACAGAGGAGAGAGGGGGAGACCAACAGAGGGAGGGAGGAAGAAAAGAAGAGAGAGGGATAAGAAAAGAGAGGAGAGAGGAAGCAGACACAGAGCAGAGAGAAAGAGGTGAGAGAAGGACTGAAATTTAAAAAAAAAAAAAAGAGTGAAGAGTGCAGGTAAGACAGGACACAATCTGAAGAGGAGAGGATGCTACTACAGCTGAGCGTCTCTGCCTGACTTCTGAGGAGTTTGGGCTCGGACATGACGGAGATGCAGCATCCAAGTGTCTGAGCCTGAATATCTTCCAGTTTGTGTGTGTGTTGATGTGTGTGAAGCCATGGCGAGTGCTCAGCCAGGGGTCCATGCATTGAAACTCCAGCCTCCCTCCGTCTCTCAAACACTGAGGAACGGAAGCAACTTCATTAAATGGGATGAGGTAAGGACACTGATTCTCCTGAAGTACATAAATACAGAAGCGCAAGCCAAAGATCTTTATTATTTTCGGCTTACATTTTGGGGGTTTATCTTTATTTTTGTAACATGTAGCCTACATAGATTTTGGCAATGTCAGAATATTATCCTTATTGTGCCCACTTGAATCATCGAACCAAGTTGAATTGAATTGGAGTGAGAGAAAAGGAGGAGGAAGAGGAGGAAATGTGCCATGTTGTCAGATGTGTTTACTATTCATTTGTTGATTGAGCTTTGGCAGTAAGTACCTGTGGATTACACGCCAGCAAGACAGACAGAAGTGTGTGTGTGTGTGTGTGTGTGTGTGTGTGTGTGTGTGTGTGTGTGTGAGTGAGTGAGTGAGTGAGTGAGTGAGTGAGTGAGTGAGTGAGTGAGTGAGTGTGTGAGTGTGTGAGTGTGTGAGTGTGTGAGTGAGTGAGTGAGTGTGTGAGTGAGTGAGTGAGTGAGTGAGTGAGTGAGTGAGTGAGTGAGAAGCACAATTGTGGTCAGCTTTTTTTATTGTCATCTGTTGGTATGAAAGCCATTATTATGAAATTACTGTGTGTGTGTGTGTCTCTGTGTGTGTTTGAAAACACACATGGAGATCTCCTCAAAGGCAGTCATTTGCACAGTCAAGTGCTTGCACAGGTGCACGTGTGTGCGCGTGTGTGTTGGTATGCTGAAGTACAGAACCCTGACAATGAGAAACGTGCTGTCCGGTTACCATGGTAACTGGCATGGCTACCACCACCTAAACAGATCTGCCGTGTTTGAGAAAGAATTGATGTGTGTGTGTGTGTGTGTGTGTGTGTGTGTGTGTGTGTGTGTGTGTGTGTGTGTGTAAATCAATGCACTGAGCCATATAATATCATGAATCATACTTACGGAACAAATAATCCAATAGACTCTTAAATCTATTCACCATGGTTGATGTGGTGTGTGTGTGTGTGTGTGTGTGTGTGTGTGTGTGTGTGTGTGTGTGTGTGTGTGTGTGTGTGTGTGTGTGTGTGTGTGTGTGTGTGTGTTTTGTTGTATTTGAATATCCGTAGAGTAGAGCTGGGCTTTATAAAAAATAGAATTGGTTGCCATGCCAACGTGTGACAACCAGGGATCTAGTAAACCATCTTCTGAGCTTTTTCTTCTTTTGGATGTAGGTTGCACTATTTATGAGGAAAGCAGCTCCGACAGCAGAATCTACGACCTTTTAAAAAAAAACACGCAAAGAAATATACAGAACTTTGTAAGCTCTAACATCTATACACATATTTTAGCAGACTGTTTCTCTAGAAGAGATCCTGCCTAAAGCTGGTCACCAAATCTACAATTTGTCATGTGCTTTTTTACGTCTGTAGATATATTTCTAATTTCTAAATAATCCCAAAGCTAATTGAAAACTGAATTTTCTTCTCCACAGAGTAGAAACTGAATTTTACGTGGAACTCTGTTCTCTAAACTTGGAATGTTTTTAATGACACTGTCCCCTCCAGAAATATGACAGGATTGATTAATTGTTCCAGCATCTTAAAACATTGAAACTTGTTTGTAATCGCTGCTGAAATGGAAAGTAGAGTCTTATTGCACAGTGAAAAATAAAGTGGTGGTTATCCAAAGAGACCTGGGCTCCCATCCCTTCTCCCTTCAGTAACCTTTACCAGGTGTGTTAGATGGAAAACCTTAACTATACCTTAACAGTTATTCATTTATCATGACAATTATCTTCCCCTGACATTAATCAATCAATGTATTATCCCAGTACTTAACCTTAAACTCAGAGGATCAGAATGATGCACTAGAAATGACCTATTTTGTCATTTAGATAAGAAGAAGATTGTATCCATCCATCCATCCATCCATCCATCCATCCATCCATCCATATGCTGGTGTGCAATTCAACAAAAATGCATATATCGCCAAATGGTGATCAGATTTGTCAGTTACAAAAGCATATCCTGCACAAATATGACCCATGCCTCATCACCTTTGATTTAGTTTTTAACACATGGAAAGTTATTTCTACTTTTAAATTTTTTTAGCTAAGCTTCCGTGTCGGTACTCCTGCCTGCTTCTCCAAAACTGGGGGCGTGCAGACCGCCATCTACTGTAGCTAACACACTGACTATGGAGAAGTACCACATACCACTTCAAAATATCCAAACTATCTCTTTAATTAAATAATTTTAGGGATGACGCAGTTTAACCCCAGTTAATACTTCATCTAATACCTTGTGTGCATTCATTACCCGATGGTCTGTCTTTAGTCATAAAATATTTTTTTTAACTTCTCCCCAGTAAGTAGCCACATGAACTAGTCCTCTGAAGGATATGTTTCATAACGCTTTTCAAACAGCAAAACATAGGACAGCTGCGCTGCCTGATTTCATCTGGAACCCATTAGAAAACTGTCATGGTGGGTTACTATGGCAACAGGGACAATAGTTGGATGTCATGACAACTGAACAGAACTTTAGTTTGTTAGATTCTGTGTCCGAAAGTAACTTGATGTCCCCTGTTTAATAATAAGCACATTTCAAAGTTGGCTCTGTGGTGAATCATTATCATTTTTTGCACCACTGACAGGTGTAGTGTTGCAGAACAGCAACTCCACCTTTTTTACTAAAAACATTTTTTGTCCATGGTAAGATATGATTTTATAGCTTGAATTATTATTTCTCTGGGCACTATTTTCTTTTGTTGTATTGTGGACATTTTTTTAAGCATTATATGCCTGTGGTTAAATATTTGCTATTTGAAAGCTGTTTGTTGTCTGTTTCTTCACCGTGTCCGCCTGTCTTTGACTTGATTTTTTTATTTCTATTTTTAACTTATTTGATGATTTAAAAAAACACACATATAACACTGCACAGCAGTAATCAGGCTGACATTAACACTCACCGTGGATAAAAACACAATAACGTCTGAAGGCTTATTTAATTGTGGTCTCTGGTCTTTCTCTTTAGGATCTGTCTACGGTGACTCCAGTGATTCTACACGTGGACCCACATGGATTTTACCTCTACTGGACCGACCAAAATAAGGTTAGGCACACAGACGCATACACTGTCTTGAATCGCCTCTACCTGTACTCTTATATTGTTAATGAGCCAGATGACGAGAAACAAATTTAGTATTAAATTATAGTACTACTATTATTAGTAATAGTATTACTATAGATATATCTGTATAAGAGCTGTACAGATATACCACAATGCAAGGTTGTAGAAACTAGTTTATTAAGGTATTGCAAAAGCAAATAGACAGCATGAGATCAATAATTGTCACACACACACCCACACACACACACACACACACACACACACACACACACACATACACACTTTCTCCAGGTGGGCTTAAATGCTTAGCAGGAAACAGGATGAAGCATTTAGCTCCAGCTGACTGTGTGTGTGTGTGTGTGTGTGTGTGTGTGTGTGTGTGTCTTTAGGAGACAGAGTTGTTGGACCTGACCCTCGTAAAAGATGTCAGAACAGGGAGAAGCACCAAAACTCCCAAGGTACCATCGCTGATCAACTGTTTTAATCATTCTATTTCCAGTATAATTCTCTTTTGTTGTTATTCTTTGATAGTGCGTTTTGCATTTCTCTACAGCTATACCCTCTCTTATATGTATGTTTTATTCTGTTTTATATGAGATTTTCAATTTTTATTTATATCTATATTTTTTATGATCATATGTTGTATTTAATGCTTTGAACGTCCTTTCGTTGTGTTTAATCTTCCTTCCTCTGGAAAGCTTTTTGTGTATGTCGCTTTAAAAGCACTCTGTGAATAGCCAAGAATATGATATATATTGTTCAATGGCAGCCATTATTAACACCACTGAGTGGGATTCTCGAATGATTTTAAATCATGATTACAGTGGCTGCTTCACAAATTTCCAATTATCTTCTCCCTCTGTTCCTTTCACTACCTCCGCATTTATTTTGTCATCCAGAAATTGATGTTCATATTATAACATTGTTTGCTGTAGCAGACGAAAAGCTCCTTAAAAGCTGGTGGATTCCTCCTCACTAAGTCTTTTCAGTTTGGGCAGGGAAGGAATTAAACTTATTGTGATCGCACCCAAATTCATAAAGAAATACATTAAGAAAACCGTAAAAGATGAGGTGAAGCCAGACACTGCAATGGATTACTGTGTGTACATATGTGGGGGGTCTGTCTTAACTTCAGTACTGAATTCGGTTAGGTTCACTAATAAAAGTGATATTAAAAGGCAGGCTTAGAATGTGACTAATTTATGGCTAATTTAACACAACTCTTTTTATTTCATTGTTCTTTCATGATGATATTTGTGGCATTTGTTCCGTTACACTTCATTTTGATTACATTTTATGATGTATTATTGGATCAAAGGTGCCTGACATTGTTTTCTACATTCATGACTAAATAAATGTGTATTGAGCATAATGGATGGTGCAGAGCCAAGCCTATGTGCGCTCCAAAACCCAACACATTGGCGTTTGCACGGGATCAGCAGATTTTCCACATGAAATGGCACATGCCACTTGTGCCAACTTAAAGTGACACCTTTTTCAGGCGAGAAGCAAAGTACCCTATGTACCATGGTAAACAACATATTTAACACATATCTCTTAGACCAGAGATCTACAACAGGGGGTCCGCGACCCTTAGGGGGTCCTCAGAGTTACTCCAGGGGGGGCCGCCAAATTATTGTTTGTTGTTTAATTTTTAAGAAACGATTGTCCTGTCTTAAAAGACCCAAACACACAGCAGGTTAAAAGGATGTTTTCACGATTTTCATTGTTATGCCGGTTAGGACAAACGTGAACAGCTTATGCTGAGAGGCTCCATTAAATAAAAACAGTAAGTGAAAAATGTAAGGGACATATTCAAATATAAGTTAATAACAATATAATAAAAAAGCAAATAACAAATCTAAGAGGCAATGAAGGAAAAACGTAAATAAAAAAAGACATTCAAAGCCTATTTACAAAACGTGATTATGTTTAACCCCTTAATATTTCACTTAATATTTCCTATAGGAGGCCAAGCTGCGCGAGCTGATGGAAGTGGGAAACCTGGTTGGCCGGCTTGAGAATCGCATGGTTACCGTGGTTACGGCTTCAGACCTTGTGAACGTCAACCAGCTCAACTTCATCGCCTCACAGGAGGAGGAAGCTAAGGTACGGAAATATCACTCACAGTGATGATGTCACTGATGATGATGATGATGATGATGATGATGATGATGATGATGATGATGATGATGATGATGATGATGATGGAGTGTCTGATTTTGGTAGGTGTGGTGTGTGGAACTGTTTTCTCTGTCTTCCAACCTGTTGAGCCACAATCTCAACAGAGACCAGAGTCTGTTGAAAGCGTGAGTGTACACACACACGCACGCATGCACGCACACACACACACACACACACACACACACTAACAACACACACACAACGCACACCTGTTATATATTCTTCCTCTGTGCCATAGAGCAGTGATACCCAACCAGGTGTAGCCTTGTACCCCAGGGGTACTTTTGCTGTTGCCAGGGAGTACATGGAAACATTGTGGAGCAGCTTAACTAATTTCAAAAAAATTACATTATGATTTGATTAAAAGAATATATCAGCTACATGTTGCAGTTATGTAAGAGTGCGTGAAAACTAGTAAAACTAACAAGTTTAAAGGTCCTATGACATGGTGCTCTTTGGATGCTTTTATATAGGCCTTAGTGGTCCCCTAATACTGTATCTCAAGTCTCTTTTAAATAGGCCTTAGTGGTCCCCTAATACTGTATCTGAAGTCTCTTTTATATAGACCTTAGTGGTCCCCTAATACTGTATCTGAAGTCTCTTTATATAGACCTTAGTGGTCCCCTAATACTGTATCTGAAGTCTCTTTTATATAGACCTTAGTGGTCCCCTAATACTGTATCTGAAGTCTCTTTTATATAGACCTTAGTGGTCCCCTAATACTGTATCTGAAGTCTCTTTTATATAGACCTTAGTGGTCCCCTAATACTGTATCTGAAGTCTCTTTTATATAGACCTTAGTGGTCCCCTAATACTGTATCTGAAGTCTCTTTTATATAGACCTTAGTGGTCCCCTAATACTGTATCTGAAGTCTCTTTTATATAGACCTTAGTGGTCCCCTAATACTGTATCTGAAGTCTCTTTTATATAACTAAATGTTAAAGGTCCTATGACATGCTGCTTTTTGGATGCTTTTATATAGGCCTTAGTGGTCCCTTGGTGCAGAATTACAGCCACTAGAGCCAGTCCCACAATGAGCTTTCCTTAGGATGTGCCATTTCTGTGTCTGTAGCTTTAAATGCTATTGAGGAGGAGAGAGGGGGGGCAAGGTGAAGGGTGGGGGTGTGGCCTTGACCAACTGCCACTTCGCTCCTTTGAAAGCCATGATGTCTCTCTCTTTCTCATGGGCGGGCCAAATTCTCTGGGCGGGCAAAGCAGAGAAAGGGGAGGTAACCTTCCTCCTTATGACGTCATAAGGAGGAGATTCCAGATCGGCCCATCTGAGCTTTCATTTTCTCAAAGGCAGAGCAGGATACCCAGGGCTCGGTTTACACCTATCACCATTTCTAGCCACTGGGGGACCAAAGGCAGGCTGGGGGAATGCATATTAATGTTAAAAAACCTCATAAAGTGACATTTTCATGCCATGGGACCTTTAAACAGGCAGCTAAAAATAAGGAATACATTGGAGAAATAGTTAGCTTAAAGTAATGACTAAACTAGTGGACACCAAAAGAATGTCTTAAACCACAGACCGCCATTTTTCAAAGTGAGCTTTTTTGCTCAAGACCTCCAACAAATGTTGCTGTCTGTCTGAACAGCAGGTGGGGAGATCGAAGGAGACTCATTGAAGTCTGTGTTCACGATAATTTTGCTTGGTACTCACTTTGATCAAGGAAAAAAACCTTGTGATACTAAGCTCTAAACTTTTGTACTCTCTTTGTTTCAGGTATGTCAGGTTAACTCTCCAGCCGAACGCAGAGGGGAGAATTCCTGTCAAGAAGTATGCTCCTGATTATTATTACCGTCCTAATCTTTAATCAATGATTCTGTGTTAACTTTGAGACACGTGTTACAGTAGATGGTGTAGAGGATGTGAGAAAATAGCCCGACGAAATCTGTAGAGACATGCAAAACTTTGCTCTTTCCTGTCCCTTGCTTCCAAAAATAAACTTAATTCCATGTGCACTTGGGAAAGCAAAAACAGGGACAGGA
Organism: Sander lucioperca; assembly: GCF_008315115.2. Classification (NCBI taxonomy): domain Eukaryota; kingdom Metazoa; phylum Chordata; class Actinopteri; order Perciformes; family Percidae; genus Sander; species Sander lucioperca. The sequence goes on from NC_050187.1 coordinate 30,628,783, forward strand.
TTCATGAAGGTGCCTAATTCAGCACTGACCTGGTAATCAACCACTGCCAGAGCATGAGATGGGATAATACAGTTATGAAAGAAAGCTGTCTTTTAGAAGCAAAGCAAGAGCAGAATTAGGGTCAGTTGATATATTTTGAAGTCAATGGCGGAGAGGTGAAGTTATAAGAATGCCAGGATGACTTGAAAGTTCAGGGAGTTGAAGGAGCGGGTTTGGGGGATGTTGAGAAGCAAGGCAGTGTTTCCCCCAGTGTATTGCAAGCCTGGTGGCCCACTTGGCCTACGTTGCCCCCCACCAGGCCTAAGCCACTGGGAAATATTTTTTGAAAGTATTTTAAGACGTTTTTTAAAACTAAATTTTTTTTTACGGCTCAGTTGGAAACTTAGACATAGTCATTTTTTCCAAATGTCCAGTTAGCTTTTAGCACTGACTTAATGCAGGGACCTATGGAATCTGTGTTATAGCTTTTTTAATTATTAATTTTGCGATTCCATGGTTCTGTTCTCACAGAAACTATTGGGCTCTACATTAGTGCTGCCATCTGTCTGTGAATGGCCCCCAGCCGGGCCCTCGTCACAAAAAAAGACACTTGCCACTGGGCTAAACAGCTTTTTTGGGGGAAACCCTGCAAGGTCATTATAGGCGACAATTTGAAACTAAGAGGAAACACTGAGGGGAAACTGACCTGCCTGACGCTGTTGATGCAATGACTCACGGATCCAATGATGGACTTTTGTATGTTTATTTGCAGGAGAAACAGATGAGGTTGTGTATAAAAGACATTCCATAAGTGTTTCAAAGGCGTACAAAAGGTTTCCGAAAGCCATACGATAAACAGCGTTAAACAGCGGCCAGCAAAAAATAAGACTTCCCCCATCTTCACAAAAGCTAAACAGGTGAACTAGCATCCTCCACCAACACCACATGACCCACTTACCGTAAGTGACCAAAAAGGTGTTCAACAACAATAGACTATACCTGGCTCTTACAGTCATGTTGTCAGGGTCAAATTTATTTAAGTGACATTTTGGGAGACCAGGAGGTTCGTAGAAGGTAAAGTAAGTTTGGTGGAGTAAGACGAGAGGACATTTGGGGGAGTTAGAGGAGTGAATTTGGGGTCGTTCATTAGAGGGAGGGGATATTTTAAGAAGTCAAAATGTAGGTTTTCGAATTGGTGACATGTTGTGGTTAAGAGTGAGGTGATAATGCTGTGATGTCATTGTCTTTTTCAGCTTTGTTCGACTGTTTTCATCAGACAGAAAGAGAGTAGAGACTGCTCTGGAGAACTGCAGACTGCCCTACGGACGGGTAAAAACTGAATAGTAGATGTACATGAGAGTTTATAGTTTAAAATATGTCATGAATACATGCTTTGAAAAGCTGTGGCCTTTCCTTTGGATAACTACAGTATATATAAGACACACACATTCTTTTTTCAAGTTTATCCCTCTTTTTTCCCTCCATTTTTCTATTTTCTGTTGAGGCTTTTATCTGATGCTTTTTGTCCAGAATGAGTCACAGTGCACGGAGGGCTTGGAATGAGCTCAAATATCTGGGTCATCAAGTTTCGAAGCAACCAGTGAAAAGAACTAAAGTCCCTGCTCACACTGAATCTCACATTTAATATTCCTGTGAGCACAGAAAGCGTCTTTTTAATGGAGTTGGAGTTGGAGTTGGGGAAATAAATCAAAGATGAGGAGAAAATGTTTGATTATTTACAAGGTTTAAAAAAAAAAAAAAAAAAAAAAAAACTCTCTTACAGTAAGTAGGAAGAGGATAAAACACAGGAAGGTGCTGGTAGCTGATACAGTGTCTTTGACACCGACAGTTCCAGTTTTTGCTAATTCATCACCATGTCCTATATATCTGACAGGGTGACAGTATCAAACTGGAGGACTTCACACTTGAAGTATACAGGAGCTTTTTGGACTTTCTGTGTCCCCGTCCTGAGCTCAGCAACATCTTTAAACTGCAGTAAGTATTTAGAAAATCTCCTGGTATACAGCTACAGTCGCTGACCCCTGATCAGCTCAAAGACTTATTCATGTTAAACAAGCTAGTCTACTTTTTAAGTGTGTTCTTATTTGTTTCAGGCCAATTTCTTTGATATGGGAAGGATGATGAATAATGATTCATCTTCTGTCCCACTTGTACACAGAGGGGGATTAAAGAGAGAGGCTGTGTCTTTAACTTTGGAGTGTTATTCACAGTATTAGCTGTTATTGTGTTCAGCGAATTATTGTCATTATTGATTAATCAATCATTTAATTCCCATTCATTTGTCTATAAAATGTCAGAAAATGGGGCGGCCTCTAGCTCACCCAGTAAGAGCGTGGGCCCCATGTAGGCTGAGTCCTTTGCAGCGGCGCAGGTTCAAATCCGGCCTGCTGCCCTTTGCTGCGTGTCATCCCCCATCTCTCTCCCCCTTTCTGGTCTATCCACTGTCACTACAAAATAAAGAAAGGGAAAAGCCCCCCCCAAAAAAATTGATGAGCTAAATCTTCATCTTCCACTCCATCTTCCATCAATTTGTCTGAACAACAGTGAAAAAAACTGAGATTTTTCTGAGATTTTTTGAAAAGCTGCAAGTTTTTAATTCAATAAGAAACAATTTTTTCTCTAGGGTAATGAACTAGGTCTTTTTATTTATTGAAACATGTGTATCAGGTTCATTTTACTTAGCTTGCACTAATTTGAGTTACATGTACTTTAGTAAAGTAGACACAATTATGTGAAAATAACATGTGGACATATTGCAACTGTATTGGACCTCATATATTTCACCACTTTTAAAGGATCGTGTGAGATGTGTAGATGTGTAGACATCCTGTAGTGCCCTGTAACGTCCGTCCTGACCCCATTCTGTTCTGCAGAGGATGGGATGACAACATGCTGTCACTCGATCAGATGACCGAGTTCATTAACAACAAGCAGAGAGACCCAAGGCTGAATGAAATCCTCTACCCGCCTCTCCGTCCTGCACAGACACACTCTCTGATGGAGCGGTACCAAAATGACCAGACACAGCTGAAGCAAGGTACACACACACACACACACACACACACACACACACACACACACACACACACACACACACACACACACACACACACACACACACACACACACACACACACACACACACACACACACTGGAGGATATTTGGTATTTTTCCACTGCATTCCTAAATAGCTTAAGATGTCGTTAGCTAGTCAGCTGCAATTGTTAACAACGTGTACTTTTGTATGTGCGCATGGGTGGTTACCAAAATACTCTTCCAACCCACCCACATATCCACAGAGTGTAAACTGCTAAATTAAGCACTTGAGGTACTCACATTTGTCTGGATTCTGCCAGAAGAAAATCTGGCACCTACATCAAATCCAGCACCACCTCTTGCATGATCTGTGAGATCGAGTAGAGAGATTTTTGCATACATACAGTATGAAGTCAAAATAAAGCTGTTATTTTTTGGCAAACCGACTTGCAACAGATCTGGTTTCGGAAATGCTATTTGGTTTTAATTTAGACAGTAAAATGGTGTGTCAAGATTCACTACTTTTCAGTAAATCTCCCCAATATGATTTTACTGTCAAACAAACGATAAGCGTTGATGAAAATGTTTAAATAGGCATAAAGAGTGTGCAGAAAAACCACATCATTTTTCATTTGTTCAAATAGCTTATGTTTGTATTCAGTAGCAAAGCAGGAAGCACGTTTTTTATCTCTAATATGTACCAATTGGGTTTATGTAACCATAGAACACAATACATACTCATAAAGGTTTAGAAGGACATGTTGTTTAGATATTAGGACATGTTGGGTATGGCTGAACTTTTCTGTCAAGCTTAATAGGCTACATTTTCAGATCTTATAGAGACGCTGCAGGGTGCATAAAATATTTATAATGAAGAAATGTGTTTCTCACTTTTATATCCTTAAATATATCTGTGTGTGTGCGTGTGTGTGTGTGTGTGTGTGTGTGTGCGTGTGTGTGCGTTACGTAGGCGTTATCTCTCTCCAGGCGTTCTCCAGTTATATCTCCAGTGACGAGAACGGAATTATCCCACCAGAAAAACTGGATCAGTCTGAAGACATGAGCTTCCCCCTGTCTCACTACATCATCAACTCATCCCATAATACATACCTGACAGGTATGCACGCACGCGCAAACACACACACACTACCAGTAGTGAATCATTACTTTGCATTAAAACACTGATGCAGTCAATGGCTGTCAGGACACAACAACAAACTCAAGGATGTAAAGGTGTGAGAGGGTGGTTGTTGACATCCATCCAAGAAAATGAACTGTGGGCAACAACAAAAAAAACGCAGTCTGGATTGTGATTTTAGTGCTTAGCTATTCATTTATTTAGTTCATTTTAAACGATTAGAATGTTTTATTTGTTGTGACTCACACCAACACATCTAAAAATCTCTGAACAAGATGACAGTTTGAATTCTGTGAATAAAGCAGAGTGTCAGGGGAACATAAAGCTCCACTCTGTAAGCCAATATAGTTCTTCAGAGTGACACTGAACTCAACGTCTCAGAAAATCACCTCCACTAACCACCTGATGGGCATTTGTAGCGGTTAGAAAGGGACTCTTTCTTGACCTGATAGCTGAGTGCTTAGGACGCAAATGTCCTGAGCAGTGAGTCCGCAGTTCAATTCCTGGCTCGACGGACTCTTTGCTGCATGACATTCTCCTACTCTCTTTTCACACACACACACACACACACACACACACACACACACACACACACACACACACACACACATATCACCTGCCTCTCTCCACTATCAAATAAAAGCATACAATCATTCCCAAAAAATCCTAATGCATTAAAGTGCTTAATCACTGTAGTTGAATCTGTCATAATGTCTAACTTGTGTTTCAGCGGGCCAGCTGGCGGGGAGCTCCTCGGTGGAGATGTACAGGCAGGTTCTTCTGGCTGGATGCCGCTGTGTGGAGTTAGATGTGTGGAAAGGGCGAACTGCTGAGGAGGAACCTGTCATCACACACGGGTTCACCATGACATCGGAAATCCCTTTTAAGGTGTGTGTGCACATTGTAGTTAAGCTTCCTGTTAATATGTAGTCATAGTGTAGCTTGACAGAATGTACCATGTTTTAATCTCTCACAACAAAGCAGGGAAGTTGGGACCCATTTATCACATTTCAGTTGTTTATGACTCGCTAGCAGTTCCACCAAAGAGTGATTTATACTCTAAACTTATCATATGATCGGTGGTTGGGAATCACTGTACTAAGGGGGCTAAGAGATGCACTCTGGGGCCCTATGGGTTTAAGGCTCCAAGGCTCCAGGGATCTTGGTCTCTCCTGTCAATTCTAATAAACTGCCCTAAACAAAACATTACAAAAATGACTTATTGTCTACAAACCTTATAGGTCATCATCAAATCCTAAGTCGGTGATGCTGCTTTTGGTTTTTATGGTCCTGAATATTTAACCACTTTGTATTGGATGTGCTCAAAAATGAGTATTGTTTAAAGGCAGACTGAAAACAGTGGAGATTTGATTAGTTCTGTGGGTTTTTTGTGTGTGAAATATGCTTTGCTTGGCTTTCCCTTGCTTACTACTTTTCTTATTGCTGGTGTCATTTTGTTTTTTATTTCCCAGGAAGTGATTGAAGCTATTGCAGAGTGCGCCTTCAAGACCTCACCTTTCCCCGTCATACTCTCCTTTGAAAACCACGTTGACTCGTGAGAACCTCTGTCATTATTTATTTGTTGATTTATGTGTTGATTGATCTGTATGGATGGTTTATAATGTAGATGTTTATCTATCTATCTATCTATCGATCTATCTATCGATCTATCTATCTTTTTATCTATCTATCGATCTAACGATCTATCGATCTATCTATCTATCGATCTATCTATCTATCTACCTATCGATCAATCTATCTATCTATCTATCTATCTATCAGTTTGAAGCAGCAGGCGAAAATGGCTGAATATTGTCAATCTATTTTTGGAGAAGCGCTGTTGATTGACCCTCTGGAAAAATACCCTGTAAGTAGGCTAACACGCACACACACACACACACACACACACACACACACACACACACACACACACACACACACACACACACACCCCACGATTGTGCTGTGATCTCCATTGTGTGTGTTTGTAGCTGGAGGCGGGTGTCCCCCTGCCCAGTCCTCAGGAGCTGATGGGAAAAATTCTCATCAAGAACAAGAAATCCCACAAACCCTCCAATAACACAGACACCAAAAGACTGGCGGACCAACCTGCCAATCAGAGCAATGAACCAGTGTCTCTTAGCAACAACACAGGAGGTAAGACACAAAGACAAAAGGACTTTTTTCAGCCTAGAAATTCATGTGAAATGTGTTCAGCTGTGACACACTGACAGTCTTTTTTTTATCAAAACACAAAACAGCCTGTAATGACCGTTGCTTTCTCAGGCTACAATAACTGCATATGGCTGGAGAATATTAATACCAAAGAGTGTTCAGGCTTTAATTTAGTAGCATTAATGTCAAGATTTTTGTTGGTACTGTTTCCAAATGCTGCAGACATGCGTCCTCACAAATATGAGTCACCACCAAATTAGCTTCAGTTTGAAAAAAGGTACAATGATGGCGCTGTAGCTCCAGCGCTGCCACCGATGATTGGTTTATAGAGATTCAGACAGCCACGTATATATTTTTACATATTTATTGAACACACCACAGGAGAAAAAGACAAGAAGGATTTGGAGAAAAGAGGGCAAAATGTGACAAATATCACATTTATGATATGACATTTATTTATAACACAGTTTGCATAAGCATGGCTGTTACAGAGTTTATGTGACTGTAGCTTATACAACTGCGTGTTCAAAAGAAGTTAAAACATGATAATTATCACACAAAATTCTGTTCATATTTACTGGATTCAGAGTATCCTTAAAAGCCCCTTCGTCAGAGGACACTACACAGTGTTTAAAAAGAAAATCATTTTCATCACGACTTTGGCCAAAGTGACAAATCTGCTCCTCCTGCTCACACTGGGGTTTTTTTCTGCAGTCCTCTGCACCTCATCAGGGATGTCTCAGTAATGAGCAGGACATCCCAGAAGAGGTCGGAAGCTCAGAACAGCAATTAAACAGCAGTGCAATGGGAAATCAGAGAGCTGTATTGACACGTCTGGTGTGCAAATCCTGAAAACAGCTCTGGGACTGAGAGCCCAGACGTACACAAAGAGAGTAGCCGTGCTGAAGTACATACTCATACACTGGCCATGAACCTTTAGTCTGTGAATGCCTGAGTGGGCTGAATAATCACCTGCAGAGAAGCTGTTTACAAACCTATAGGCATCTGTTTGGTTTGAAATCTGATATTTTGTGTGTTTTCTACTTGAATTGTAGCATAGATTTTGTGCCGAGTTTGTCGTGCATTATTCAGATATTTGTGGTGGGTCATTTATTTTTGGTGTGATTGTAATGTATGCCAAAAGCAAAACTATGTCATTCTTGCAGACTGACAGATTGAAAGTGTCATACATTTCTACAAAGTACACTTGAAAACAAGGAAGCAAACAGTTATTTACCGTATTGCCGTGTAGGGTCTGGATGGTACATTTCTCCCATAGAATGTTTTTTTTTTCCAACCCAGATTCAGGACTTGTCACCAGCGTTAGGGTTACTCTCATTAAAGGTCCCATGGCATGAAAATTTCAATTTATGAGGTTTTTTTTAACATTAATGTGAGTTCACCCAGCCTGCCTATGGTCCCCCAGTGGCTAGAAATGGTGATAGGTGTAAACCGAGCCCTGGGTATCCTGCTCTGCCTTTGAGAAAATGAAAGCTCAGATGGGCCGATCTGGAATCTTCTCCTTATGAGGTCATTAGGAGGAAGGTTACCTCCCCTTTCTCTGCTTTGCCCGCCCAGAGAATTTGGCACGCCCATGAGAAAGAGAGAGACATCATGGCTTGCAAACAAGCAAAGTGGCACTTGGTCAAGGCCACACCCCCACCCTCCACCTTGCCCCCCCTCTCTCCTTCTGAATAGCATTTAAAGCTACAGACACAGAAATGGCACATCCTAAGGAAAGCTCATTGTGGGACTGGCTCTAGTGGCTGTAATTATACACCCAGGCTGAATTTTGGGAAAGAGACTTCAGATACAGTATTAGGGGACCACTAAGGCCTATATAAAAGAGACTTCAGATACAGTATTAGGGGACCACTAAGGTCTATATAAAAGAGACTTCAGATACAGTATTAGGGGACCACTAAGGTCTATATAAAAGAGACTTCAGATACAGTATTAGGGGACCACTAAGGACTATATAAAAGAGACTTCAGATACAGTATTAGGGGACCACTAAGGTCTATATAAAAGAGACTTCAGATACAGTATTAGGGGACCACTAAGGCCTATATAAAAGCATCCAAAAAGCAGCATGTCATAGGACCTTTAAACTGAAGTGTTTGTATGATGGTGTTGTATTTGCAGTGAGAATACAAACCTTGTAATCCGACGTGTAATCAGTTATGTTGTGTACACAGTGTCAGCTGAACACACAGGGTCAAGTTTTATACTGGTGTTTGATATTTGGAAGAAAGAAAAAAAAAAAAAGAGGAAGAAGGGGTGAAGAGACGATGAGGATGAAGACTTGTTTAACTTTAATTTTAACAGAGATGGAGGCTGAGAGTGAGGAAGATGATGATGATGAAGATGATGATGGTAAAAAGGTCAGTGGTGACATCACACAAAGCTGAGGGGCGGTCGCCCTCACTGCTGTCGCCATTTGTTAACGTGTTGTTTTTTTCCCATTGTTTTGTTGTTTATTGTTTATGCCATTGTCTTTGTTTATCTCGTTATGTAATCTAAGTGTTACTGCTGTGTTAACACTGCTTTTTTTTTGTCGTTTGTGCTTTAATTTGTCTCTGCGGTGTGTTGCTGTTTAGTCCTCTCGCTGTCGTTGTTTATTCTGAATGTGTACTGTTGTTGCTTTTGTTGTTTTCTTATCCTTAGTGGTCACAGTGGGCCTGAGCTGTCAGGAGCTGTAGCCATACAAGCAATGAAGGCTAACTGTTTACTGGTTTTATTAAACAGTACTCCACCAATCATTGCTCTCCTATATAATTGTCAGACTCATGATAGTTAAAAAAAAAGATGAGAATCGCTGCAGATATCGTCTCTTTTATTCTGTGCATTCTTCTTCCTTGTCAATACCTGTAGCCTACATTACCCACAATGCAACTTGACCGCAGACAGTTAGGTCAGAGATTCGGTTGCGTTATTATGCTAGTAGGGGCTAATGTACCCTCAAGCAATTCAAAGATGATGAGCGGGCACAGAGGTCTGAGGTAAGCTTACTTCTTTCTAACTCCACACCCCCAGATTTATTTCATTATTAAAAGTCTCCAGCCCCACCGACGCTGGCTCAAGTGACACCTTAGGCAATTTATCCAAGTCCTCCATACAACAATATAAGTAATTTATTCCTACCCTCTAAAATGACCTGTAGGAGCATTTCATAAACTGCCGGCCCTAGCGGTGGCAGGAAATACACCACAGTAGCGTTTTCCGCTCCTAAGCCGCCTACACACGATCCACGGTAAAACCGCTCTGCGCTGGACGTTCCATTGTTTTCCTATGGGGAATTGCCACTGAGCGCTGCGATCAAAGTTCAAATTATTCCAAATTTGACGTTGCCGCTGACCTTTCAAGACCAATTCAAGAGAACCAATTCCAGAACGTATACCTGCTTTGTGCCCTACCTTGCGGTTTTACCGCGGATCATGTGTAGGCGGCTTTACACTCGCCTTGCTTCCTGCTTTGCTCCTGTCATAATTACTACGGCAACTAGAGGGTAGCGCCACTATAAATGTAAATATGAGTCTTAAAGCTATAGTGCACAGTCTCACCCATGAGGAATTCTAAATAATGACAACAACACTGTCGGCGCGTCTGCATGATACAAGCCTTCTCCTCCGCCACACAGTTGCTAGTAGCCAAGGAGGACACGGAGGATTAAAAAAAAAACATGATGGACTCTTCAGAAGAGGTTATTATCTTTGCTCGATTTTCTGTGCTCTAAAGTCGCCAAACGACAGCAGTTTCTGAACATAGCCATACTGAGAAATAAAGAGAGTTTTGTGGAGCTGATAGTCTTAATTAGCAAGTTATTTGGCAATCGCTTGAATGTAACGGACGTCCATTAATATAAAAAAGTTACTCACTAAAGCTTTATTTGCTGCTTAAACAAATGACTTATGTGGGTGTTTTTCAGGGGAGGACAGGACTTAATTTATCAGATTATGTGCAGCTGCCTCTGAAGACACAAAAGGCTTTATACAATTTTTCTAATAGGCAGAGTTCCCCTTTAAATTTATCTTCACAAACATTTGGGGGAAAAACAAGAAGAGACACAATCTGGTAAAACAAAGACGCAAACTCCTGATAAAAATGTTTTCTGTGTTGAAACACAATTCGCTGTAGAGAAGAGAAGAAAGAACAAAAACAAATGCAAACAATAACAAGAAAACTAGGCCTGCTGTGAGATCAGTTATGAGAGAAGGTTAGTGTGTTTGCACGTGTGTGTGTATTTGTGTTTAAAGAGTGTACACGGATGTCTTGTAGAAATTGGTTTGCTGTTTACTCTCGTTGTTACGTTTGTATTACTGCTCACTGTCAGGTGATGCTACTGTTTTTTTGTTACCAAGTGCTGAAAACTCCCTTACTACAGTTTGTTAGAGTACAGGACTGAAACAATAAAAACTGTGTATCTGTTGAACCTGTTCCCTCCCAGCATTTCCCCATTTCATGCTGGCATCAGACCTTAAAACCATTGATTTCAATATGTGAATCTTTACTCTAAAACTTTATTCCCGTTGTCATTTAATTCAGGGCTCAGCAGAGCGAGAGGCAGTGGCTACAGAGGAAATGTCAACTCTGGTAAACTATGTCCAGCCAACCAAGTTCAACTCCTTCGAAGCCTCCAAGAGTAAGAAATCACAGATCCAAACCCGACACTTTGACATTCTGATACACACTCTCATTGTTTTATATTTCTCTCTCTCTGTAGGACAGTTCTTGGAACAGTACTCCCACAAATCCTTCAATTTCATTTCATGCCTCAGCTCTATCTGCACAAGGATTATTATTTAATGTCTTGAGGATAATCTCTGATAAAAAATGTATCTTGTTTCTGATGAAAAACATTTTGTGATGAATCTCTTTGTTTCTTGAAATAACAAACAAGCTCTGATCTAATCTGAATTGTGATTTTGACCTTTATCATGTGATAACACAAGGCATGCAAAGTTTGGGTCCACAGAAGCATAAAAAAGACTAAAATGTAGAAAGTTATTGGAATTATTATCTGAAGATGATGTGAGAATCGTGTTGAAACCAAGTTAATTGCTGAAAAATGTCTGTTTGTAGAGGCAGCCCGCTGTTACCACATGTCGTCTTTTGTGGAGACCAAAGCTTTGGAGCATCTCACAAAGTCACCAGTGGAGTTTGTAGAGTATCCTTGGCAACAGTTACCGCAGCTACCCCCCACCATGGCAACTGCTTCTATACTTTGTGTCCCACTTCCTCTTTTTGATGCTTTGTGTGTATAAACCATAAAAAATCTGTCTTAGTCACTACAGTAAGTGACTGTCTTTCCTGTATCTCTCTATATAAACCAGTGTGCACCAGGTTTAATTAGGGTTGGGTTCCCAAACCCATATTGCCCATATTGGCACCGGTTCCTAAACAACCGGTATCTACTGGACCTAATGACAACGCAGATTTCAATTCAATTCAAACAACTTTATTTATCCCAAAAGGGAAATTCCATTTCCAGCAGTCTTCAGACCCAAATAACAAAAACATTTACACATAAACGCATACACAACAGACAGCAGATTGTCAGAAACAAAATACAAGGGACAGGCAGCGAGTGTAGCCCTGTTTGAGGCGAGAAATGACATAAATTAGGTTCCCAAACAAGTTAAAGACACCTCAGGAAAACAAAACAGGATGCTCGTCCCAGAGACTATTGTCTAGATTTAAAAGTCTGATAGCAGAAGGAATAAAGGACTTTGAATAGCGGTTTGTTTTCCTGGGTGGTGCCACTTAAATGCCATGTGCTGCTCCCTAGTGCTCAGAAACAGAAGTATCAGGCAACAGAAGCCTCACTGCACGTATCACAAGTTAACACTACACTTGGCAGCAGGTTACGTTAGCCTACTATTAGCTAGTACCTGGCTTAAACACGGTTAAAATGCTGAAAATGAAGCGCTCTAATGTGTGGCTGTATTTCACTGCCAAGGATTCAAACACTGGGACGATTAACAGTCTGCAGCTAAAGACACAGAGTAGACTGGCTGCACTTTTTGAGACACTATGGCCACTGTTGTTGTCAGAAATTATGAATTTAAGTGCACCTTGTAATCTCATGGTGCATTCAAGTGCACCTCGAGAATCTCAAGCTGTTGTTGTAAAATACCATTCTGCCATCTATTGGTTGTTCTTTCTGTTGTTTAAATAGTTGACTGGTGAAATAAGCTATAGTTGTTAGATTTTTTAAATAAATAATTTAAATGTGACCATATGGCCTTAGCAATTAACAAGCCATTCTTTAGTCACCGACTGTCGTGTAGTATCGGTTCAAGCACCGTTTAGGCACTGTTTTTAAAGTATAATTTTAGCACCGGTATTGGAAAAAGCCCAAACGATACCCAACCCTAGGTATAATACATTTTACTTGAATATACATGATGATGTAATAAGTGTAGTAACAAGTGTATTAGTAGTTGTAGTTAGAAGCGCCATAGTCGTAGCAGTTGCAGTAAAAAACATTTTTATATTTTTTTGAGTTATGGTATTTTGGTTTTGTACATGTGCGACTGGAAGATGTCTTGCTGTATTTTTTATCTTTGAAATACAGCAGTGTTTCGGCAAATGTTTGGCACAACATAATTGTTCTTAACCTTACATTAACCAGATATAATAAATCCCAGTTGAGTCGTATCTATCCGAAAGGAACCAGAGTTGACTCATCCAACTTCATGCCTCAACTCTTTTGGAACGCTGGCTGTCAACTGGTGGCTCTCAACTACCAAACTATAGGTGAGTAGCAATGTCAACATTTTATGCAACAGAGCCGCGATGCTCAACCCGTTTTGGCTTGTGACCCCTTAAATCAAAGCTTCTTATAGGTTGCATGTATCTCTAGATTGTGACCAGTTCAACCACAGCGTGATTCTTCCTTCACAGGTTGTTTTATTTGAACAGTTGTAGAGGGATAAAGATCTAAAATGATCCACTCACTCACAAGAAAAGAAGACACATTTTCATTTAATTTCAAACCTTCATTTAAGACTGGGGTAATCAATTAAGGGAGTACCTCATTTTCAATGATGCCAAGACATCAGACAAACAATCAATAAGCAAACCAGTTAAATTAAAAATACACTCATACAGAACAACAAACAATATCTGTTTAAACTGTTACAGGCCAATAGTGGACGTTATTAAGTACTGTCTTAAAGCAGTGGTTCCCAACCTTTTTTCCTTGGCGCCCCCCCTACTTATGTCTAAGAAAAGCTGAGCCCCCCCTCCGAAACCGAAGTTGAGGTAACTCTCGAGATAGAGCCTTACTTTCTTTTTTGATACAGAGGAGTTATCAGCACTTCTACGTTTCTCCGCCATGTTTCGTTCATAAAATAGTGATGCTGTGGCGGCAGGAAAAATGAGGATGATAGCAGCTAGCAGCTGACCTGATGACAGCAGGGTCCCAGGTTAAGAGGTCCCGGAGGTTTGGCCTGTAAGTAGCCTGCCTACAATTTTAAGCGAGAACAAAAATATATAGTTTTTACAGACTTTTGTATACATTATATATTCTAGTGTATTATCATAATTTATTTAACATGCAAATATTTTTTTTTTACCTCAACCTCAAACCAGATAAAGACTTGCGCCCCCCCTGTGATCTTTGCCGCCCCCCTGAGGGGTCCCCAGACCCCAGGTTGGGAACCACTGTCTTAAAGCGTGCAAGTGATATAAAAGTATTCAGTTTTAGGTCAAGTTGCAAGAGATTTAATGAGTCTGCTGCACTTACACTTACTAAAAGCAGTCTTTCCAAGTTCAGACTTGGCACGAGGCACCTGAAGAAGCAGTCACTGGAGCGAATTAAAAGTGGACCATGGTTTCAGTGCAACATAGATTTAATATATGATGGTAATTTTCCGACCAGGGCTTTAAAGATACACAGATACCAGAGGATACAGTGGTGAGTATTTTCGCTATCACCGGTAATATTAAAAGAAAGCTTATCAACGCGTCACCTCACAACCCCCAGATTTATTTTGCAATGCTTGGGGGTTAACCTTTACCTAACAGAGTAATGCAGGGGGCATTTTAATGTTACCTCTGTTTTCCTCAAAAATAGAACACAAGACTCTCCTGGATGATTCAATGCTAAAATTGTTATATTCTGGCCAGTTATACATATTTATATTATTATATATTATAAACACATAGTAGTTAACAAAGCTAACATAGTTAGTTAGACATACCTAAAATTCATCCAAAATCTAAAAGTGAATTGATTGAAGCTGAGAATATATTTCATTAATTCAAAGCGCTATAGATTGCAAGGTGGTATGGCAAAAAAGTTCCAGGGAGGACCAGGAATCCTGGAAGGACTTTGAGGCTGCTTTCCTCTCCTGCACTGAAATTATTTTTTTTCTTAATCTATTGTATGTACTATGTATATCTTTGTGCAAATAAACTAAACTAAATTGTTTGTACTTTGTTGCCCTAAACTTAATATGAGCTGTTTGTTTCAGATTTGTCCATGCAGCTGAATCTCTTCATGTTCGAGTACAACGGTCGGAGTGGCTACAGACTGAAGCCTGAGTTCATGAGACGGCCGGACAAACACTTTGACCCCTTCACAGAAAACACAGTGGATGGCATCGTAGCCAACACCCTCTCTGTGAAGGTACAACTGCAGTACCTTCTTTTTTATTAAAGCCTCTACATGTACTGTAGATACACATTGCTTTATATATTATGTAAACTGTCCCTACAGCAGTATATATTTGTTCACTGACATATGTTTGAATCTGTCTGTTTATGTCTCTGCGTGTTGTAGGTGATTTCAGGCCAGTTCCTGACTGAGCGGCGGGTGGGTGTGTATGTGG
Organism: Sander lucioperca; assembly: GCF_008315115.2. Taxonomy (NCBI): domain Eukaryota; kingdom Metazoa; phylum Chordata; class Actinopteri; order Perciformes; family Percidae; genus Sander; species Sander lucioperca. The sequence goes on from NC_050187.1 coordinate 30,643,971, forward strand.
AGGTGGACATGTTTGGACTTCCTGCAGACACCAGGAGGAAAGCGCTGAAGACCAAAACCTCCCAGAACAACAACGCCATCAACCCAGTGTGGGACGAAGAGCCGATTGTCTTCAAAAAGGTGAGACGCGGCAGAGAGATAGGAGGGACGGACTGTAATCCTATACCACCTCTGTCCAATCTGTCTCTTAATGGTGGGAATTCAACTCTCTGACAGGTGATTCTTCCAACTCTGGCCTCTCTGAGAATCGCTGCTTTTGAGGAAGGAGGGAAGTTTATTGGTCATCGGATTATTCCAGTATCTGCCATAAGACCAGGTAGTTACTTTAGTCACATGTATCCTTAACTTTCTCTCTGTCTACTGTGAAACTTTGAATTGGTCATCTGTGAGATGTTGTTTTTTTTTTATATATTTAGTGCAAATGGCTTGCTGCTGTCGTGTCCAGGAAATCCAGTCAGTGTGGTGTCTTCATCTATTTATCATATGTCATATATTTTAACCTTTTTCACCTCCCTACATTCATTTTTTTTTTCTCTATTTATTAAAAAAAATTGGCCTTTTCTTTTTGAAATGCAGCACTATGCCAGATAATTATTGTTTAAAACTTTCCTGAACTGAAATTATGATAATGTCCTATTGTATTATGTCAAAAAAGAAGTATTAAGTAGAACAATGGAAATGTCTTTACATGCAAATGCCTCCAACTTGAAAGATTATTACATTCAAACTTCATTTTCTTTTGCCTTTAATGGCTGTGTAGACTCTAAATCCACTAATGTATTTGTCACATTATTCAGAAACTGCCGGTCGTTCCTACTTACCTTACCTCCTGGCTCCCACTGTTTTAAAACCCATTTGAAACCGTTTGCAGAGACATGCTGCTGGTTTGAAAAATGTCATTCACCACTTAGAATGATATTCTTTGTCTTGTGATTTTGTCCTTACATGAATGTTCATGACTGATGTTTGGTGTGAACTCAACTGCACACATCTCTATTTTCTAACTTTCTTGCCAGATTCCTACATTATTGTTCACCCTAAATAACTCAAATGATGTAATATCCGACTCTGTGTTGGTAAATGTTTCCTTTAGGTTATCGTTACATCAGCTTGAGGAATGAGAAAAACCAGTCTCTGATTCTACCAGCTGTGTTCGTCTACATTGAGGTCAAAGATTACGTCCCAGACACCTTTGCAGGTACGACTTTCTGTCAAGTCACACTTTCCCCCACTTTCTCCCAACACTTCGGTCTTTAATGGCCCCTTTCCATGATTTAAAATGTTCTTTATTTAAACAAAACAAAACATGGTGCAACGTAAACAGTAAGACATAAAATAACATGAAAAAAGGACATTTAAAGCCTCCAAGAGATTTGCTGCACTGTCATGCAAGGATGATTTTTTTCTGACCTCTGACCTGTTGCATCATCGCCAAAAGAAATCTAAATGTCAAATGTGCAGGTTGCTGTTAAATGTATTGAGCACATTCATGCTCCCCAGCTCCCCCACCACAGGATAAATAATACACAGAAGTTATACTTCTCACAGGTTTCTTGAGTGTTTAAGCACTTGTTCGGCCGGTGAAGTATACACAGAATACTAAGAGGTTTCCTGGGCACGTTTATGATCTCAATAGAACATACTTTTCCTGATTTTGATGACTCTATCCTAGATATCAGCTTCAAGGGAGACTTTAGACCCGTGGTGAAAGAAGTACTTAAAACTTTGTTACAAGTAAAAGCCCTGCATTCAACATTCTACTTGAGTAAAAGTACAAAAGTATTAGCATCAAAATATACATAAAGTACCAAAACTAAAAGTAGTCGTTATGCAGAATGGCCCATTTTACAATTTTTTTTTATATTATTGGATAATAATGCGTTAATGTGTTCATAACTTTAATGTTGCAGCTGGTAAAGGTGGATATAATTTTAATGACTTTATATACTGCTGGGTGGCTTGTGAAGTATAATGTTTATCATTTATTTGTAGATTATATTCTGTATTATTAATCTAAATCTGCTAAGTAACTAAAGTTATCAAATAAATGTGGTGGCGTAAAAAGGACAATATTTGCCTCTGAAATGTAGTTAGGTAGAAGTATAAAGTAGCAGAAAATTAAGTACAAGTACCTCAAAATTGCATTTAAAGGTGCACTATGAGTTCCTGCATGGTTTCAGCGCGATTTCATTTTTGTCTCAAATCGTGGGCATCTCTCCTTTATCCGCTAGCTGCCTGCCCCCTGAACACACTGTGAAACAGCCCGGTCTCGGTGCACAGGCTGTGCACCAAAATACAACAAATCACTCCAGCCAATCACGGACAAGATGGTTGGGGGAGGGGGTGGGAGTTAGTCAGTTAGTCATGACAGTTACGGAAACATGGGGGAGGGGCGTGCTTGCTCTGTTTTGTTTGGAATTTACTTGGAACGTCAAAAGAAGTGACGTCATGCAGGTACTCATAGTGCACCTTTAAGTGCAGTACTCATGTAAATGTACTCAGTTACCTTTTACCACTGCTTTAGACTTTATACTTTCAGTCTCTCAGTTTTTGAGCCACCATCTACAAACAGTTCAACTACTGCTGCACTACAACTTGTACAAACGTACGTAGCCTAGCCTATCTACCCTGTTTGTCAGTAAGTCCACGAGACTAGCTATGTCTTCGGACCCTCTGAAGCACAACTGGCAGCTCTGTATTTATCTGTTTCTATATATTTCCTCTGTAGATGTGATAGAGGCTTTGTCCAACCCTATTCGATACGTCAACCTCCTGGAGCAGCGGTCCAAACAGCTGGCGGCTCTGACTCTGGAGGACGTGGAGGAGGACACACAGACTGAGGTCCGTCCCCCCGCTGTTTTTATGTTTCTGTCTTGAAAGCAGAACTGTAATTCTGGTTGATGTGGGTTTTTTTAGGATGAGACGGACAGCTGTGCAGAACGTAAGAACGATGTTAAATCAGCTCCTCTGGAGAATGGGCTCAGTCCCGCCCCTGGTCCTGCAGGCCACGCCCCCATGACGCCCAAAGCCTCCGCAGCCAATCAGCAAGCAGCTGCCACAGGTAGCATCCACCTACAAACAAAGGCACTCATTCAGAGAATGTGTAAAGTGCATCCTAAATATGCTAGTATTGATCATTTTAGCTGTAGCACTTAAAGTGCTATTCATTTTATTGTTGTTATTGATATTGATTATGTCTTTTCTGCATTTTAGAAGCAGCCAAACCAGCAGCAAAGAGTGAAGATCTGGTTTTAAGTGTTTTGATAGGTCAGCTGCTTTCTAATCATTTTTGGAAAAACTATCCACATACCTTTTTATGGTGCATACAAATACTAAATTAATAATTATTGACATATTCACATATTTATACATCATGTTTTCCTGTTAAACATACATGTGGCACAGTAAATACTTAAGCTTTTGGATCTTACCTACAGGACAGTAAGCCTATCATCATTGTTGTGTAAATAATGATTACGAAAAAATCACAAATGGGCAGATTTATCTTTGCTAATAATATGTTGGATTCATGTTTATTTATATTTTCAGACATATTTTAACTTTTGGGAGAAAGAAAAGACTATCAAGAAATGATCAAACAATAATTTGGTGGCCCCACTGCAGTAACTCGGGGGGACACAGTTAATATGTGCTGATGTTACAATCCATCTATATAATAAAAAAAGTATTCTTCTTGTAGCAGGACATCTTGGAAAGGCTTATTTAAAGCTATAGTGCGTAGTTTCTGTCGCCCCCATGAGGAATTCAAAGTAATGACAACAATTCTGTCAGTGCATCCACATGATACAAGCCTTCCGTGAACGTGCTTCACCCTCACCCCTCCCCCACACAGTTGCTGGTAGCCAAGGAGGACATGGAGGATTAAAAAAACATGATGGACTCTTCAGAAGAGGTCATTATCTTCACTCGAGTTTCTGCGCGCGAAATTCGCCGGAAGACACCAATTTCTAAACACAGCCATACTGAGAAATACAGAGAGTTGTGTGGAGCTGATAGTCTTAATTAGCTTTGTAGCAACTCATTTGGCAATGGCTTGAATGTACGTTCATTAATATCAAAAAGTTACGCACTAAAGCTTTAACAGAACTTTTTTTGTGGTGATTGACTACAAATGACATTAAAAACGTATCATAAATTATATGATAAAAAAACTTCCATTGTCCAAGCTTCAACAGAAATAACATAGAGAGAGAGAAAAATACACCAGAGAAAGAATAAGCTTCAATAACAATGCTGTGTTATCCCTTGTGGTGACAGATGTTCAAGTGTGCACCATAGAGAGTCTTCAGCAGTCAAAGGTTTACCAGAAGGAGCAGAGGCGTCAGTTTAAAGAGCTGAAGGAGTTAGTGAGGAGGCACCAGAAGAAAACCTCCGAGCTCCTCCGAGAGTTCAACAACAAGCACAAGAAAGTGGCCAGACAGTGCAGCAAGAGCAGGTACACACACATAAAGTCCCCTTCTCATCTTATTACTTTAATATCGAGCCAAAAATATAATTTCATTGTCGCCTAACTAAAATTATCATTACCCCTGTCTTGTTCTGTGTAAAGTGAAATATACTTAATTATTGTAACGTCAAAGTCTAGAACTTATCAGTAGTCGAGAATGTTTTCTGTGTTTTGTATAATGCACATCTGTATTCATTTTCAAATGTGTATACGTTCATCAGGGCTTCGTGTTCGGACGGTGAGAAAGATGAGCGCCTCCAGCAGCTGAGAGATGAGCAAGAGCAGCAGCTTCTGGCTCTGAGGCAGGAACAGTACTACAGTCAGAAATATCTACAGAGAGAACATATTAAAACGGTAAAGTCTAACAAAACCAACTGCTACTGCTGACCCTAACCCTAGTCGATGTCTCTAAAGTTTTCTATCTATCTATCTATCTATCTATCTATCTACCTATCTATCTATCTATCTATCTATCTATCTATCTATCTATCTATCTATCTACCTATCTATCTATCTATCTATCTATCTATCTACCTATCTATCTATCTATCTATCTATCTATCTATCTATCTATCTATCTATCTATCTATCTATATTTGGATGAACTAATTTAAAGCTCCCTTTCTGTTGCAGACAGGAAATTCAAACTGCAAATACAAATTAATAACTGTCTTTGAATGGTGGATGTAACACAATATAAATAACAAAATAAAAGATTTCCACAAAAAAATAATTCTGTGCTCTCAAATTCGGTTTTATGGTATGTTGTACATTTAGGATTTATAGTCAAGTTCCACACCAATGGTCCAGGTTCTGTAGTAAATAGTTCTACGTTGGCCAGGCCCTGTGTTACGTTGGCCAGGCGTGCTTTGAACAATTTATATGTGAACCAATGTTTCTGTTTTCTCCAGCTGACAGAGCGACTGAGCAGTCTGGCTGAGGAGAGTCACAACAGCCAGATGAAGAAACTCAAAGACATCTGTGACAAGTGAGTTACAAATCTGGACATAGGCGTAATTTACAGGGGGGGGGGGGGTTACAACCCCCCAATAATCAAAACTGCCTAACATAACTTAACATAATGAAAGAAATTTACACCAGAAATTGATGCAGAAAAGGCACAAATTGTTGCAGAAAAATTCACCAAAAGGCAGGAAATTAAGTGTTTGATATGCTCAAAATTTCAATTTTGCTCAAAAGCGGAGATCGGAGAAAAGGATTTCAGAAAGTTTGTTTATGTAGTCAGTTTGTATTCATATTACATTATAAAATTATGCTATAATCTGGTATGCTTTTACTACAAGAGGTGGCCTTTTTAATCTGCTCAATACGATGCCTTATGTTTGATATTTTGGGGCGATCCCTCGTAAAACATCTTAGCCAGTGAGCATCTTTTGCCACTTTTTAAAACCACTGCCTGCTGCAGATACAACCATTTTCAACCCCAAATGTTTGTATTTGAATTTATTGAAAGGATAGCCCCTTGAGATGTAGCATCTCATTTTCAAGGGTGTTCTATAAACACAAATACAAAATTATAAAACTCATACAAACAGAGCAGCATTACATAACAAACATACACTACAAGTACACAGATACAGACTGCTTGCTCACCCTCTCTCACCCAGCTATTATACAAGATAATTATATACGTTAACCTGGATAATAAATCAATTACATCAGAATAAAGAGCAATTGAATCAATTGTATATTTTGAACCACTTTTTCAGTTGTTTTTTTTCACCGAACCCTCCCACTATTAGCTCTAATGTTTTTCTTGGTGCCGTAGGGAGAAAAAAGAGTTGAAGAGACAGATGGATCGAAGAAGAACAGAGAAGATCAACCAAGCAAAGACCAAAGAGAAACATCTGGCTGAAGAGTACGATCCATAAACACACACACACACACACACACACACACACACACACACACAGACACATTTTAATCTACTGTACCTCCCCGCTATAGCTCCCTCAACTATTTCATACACTGATCCATTGAGCTGGTTTTGTCAGAAGAGAAACAATGTTTAGCTCGAACTCATCTGCATGTGTGTTTCCAGGGAGAAGAATGAGATCAATAAGTCCTACGTCAATGAAGTCGTCCAGAATATAAAACGGGTGAGCAGAGGATGAAGAATTTGGGTTACAGGATTTTTTAAAGCAGCCATATTATGCTCATTTTCAGGTTCATAATTGTATTTTAAGGTTGTACCAGAATAGGTTTACATGGTTTAATCTTCAAAAAACACCATATTTGTGTTGTACTGCAGTGCTCTCTCTCACTGCTGCAGATCCTCTTTCAGCTGGTCTCTGTTTTAGCTACAGAGTGAGACCTCTTTTCTTCTTCTTCTTCTTCTGTACTATCTTTGATTGCACTGCACATGCCCAGTAGCTCAGATGTAGATCATGTCAGCTAGCTAGCTCCATAGACAGTAAAAAGGCTGTTTCTACAACTTCGGTCAGTTACAAGGCAGGATTAGCTGGGAGACTTCTAAATGAGGGCGCACATGGAAGTAGTTCTTTTGTAGATTATGGTGAACTTGTGTGTGTTGTAGCAGTGCTTTGCTATTGCGAACGAGTTAGCATGCTAGCGTTAGCATGCTCGTTTCGGCTTGTGACGTCACAAGCCGTGCCAATTTTGAACAGCTCACCCAGAGACTGAAGGCAGGACACATTCAGAAACTCTATCTCACTCTAAACAGCATGGATGTATTTTTTTCAAAGTTTGTATGTGTGTGGAAGCACCAGAGACACAACATAACACCCCAAATCCCAGAAAAAGTGCTTTTTTCATAATATGGGCACTTTAAAATGTTTTCTATAGTCTATAAAAGCCGCAGAAATGATGATGAAAATGTTGTTTGCAACACTAACTCTCTGCTTAGCTGTAGCTCAGTCTCTCTGCAGTCATGAAGCGCTTCATAAGACTTCATTTGACTGTCTGTTTTTCTGTCTCCAGCTTGAGGAGACTCAGACAAAGCGCCACGATCAGCTGGTGGAACAGCACACTGAGCTCCTGCAGGAGATACAAGACCAGAAACCAAAGGTAAAATACAATATGTAAATTGTCTTTCTCCCATAACTGCCGTTCCTTATGAAGCTCCTTTGGGTACTTGTCTTGCCTCAGTGTAATGCACCTCCTAGCCCTTCTTATACTTCACGCTTGAATGCGCCACATAGCAAGAAATGTCCTCTTCACAGGACTCCAAGCTGCTGCTGCTGTCTGTGGCTCCAAACCCACACAGTTGAGGAAGAGTACTGATGTCAACGCGGGGCGTTTGAGTGATGTAACATGCCCTTTGGCAGCCATATTGGAGCTGCTCAACTTTAAGCAGTAATGGCTGAAAACAGCTGCTTGCATATTTTGTTAACGTACAACCCATCTGTCTCAACAGTACGAAATAAACAAGGAATATTTCTGTGCTGTTTTTGACTTCACTGATTCTGTGTGGTTTTTTTTTAAAGATTATTTTTGGGGCATTTTTAGGCCTTTATTGACAGGACAGTTGAAGAAATGAAAGGGGAGAGAGGGGGGAATGACATGCAGCAAAGGGCCACAGGTCGGAGTCAAACCCGGGCCCGCTGCGTCGAGGAGTAAACCTCTATATATGGGCGCCCGTTCTCCCAACTGAGCTATCTGGGCGCCCACTGATTCTGTGTTTACATAATCTCAGTTTGGTTTGCAGCAGTGGCTAATCATGGTGAAAGAATCCATCCGAAAGCAATCTGTAATCAACGTGAATTATAATTCTCTTGTGTTTCTGCAGCTGCAAGGGGCCGTGGAGGCGGAGTTTCAGGATAAGTTCCAGTGTTTGCCCGGAGAGATTCAAGACTTCCTGCAGGACAGGAAGACGGAGGTTAGAGGACACAGCAAGTCCCGACCTTCGACCCCACACGAAACGCTGTCAGAGGAGGACTGAGGAAGAAGAACATGTGACCAGGAGTGATGAAGATGAAGAGTCGATGAATCAGTGGAAGTAGAGGAAGTAAGAGGGAAACGTTGAGGAAAGGGAAGTGAGAGGAGATTTTAAGATTATGAAGACTGTTTCTTTTCTTTTTAATGGAAGAATGCTTTATTGGTTTATTTTTTAATTCCATTCAAGCATGCACTTTGTTGTCTATCTATCTATCTATCTATCTATCTATCTATCTATCTATCTATCTATCTATCTATCTATCTATCTGTCTATCTATCTATCTATCTATCTATCTATCCATCTATCCATCTATCTGACAGTTTGTGCCGTGAACATATTATTTTATATGCACATGGAGAGATGTTTTACAATATAACACAATCACTTCAGCAGTGTTTTTAGTCAATTCCAAGCAGCTATGGCCATGACAACTTTTACAATGGTCAGAATCAAAAACTGCAATAATAATGCACTTATAAACAGCAGCTGGAGGTTATTTTACTTTGCTCAAGAGCACTTTGGTGATAGTAATGAGTGAGATGCACATGCTCTTCTTTCACTTTTCCCCATGCAGATATATCTTGAAAATCGAGAAAATAAGAAATGATGTATTATTATTATTATTATTATTATTATAACAACCCAGGATGATGTGCACAGCAGCATAAGATAACACACACATACCATCGTGTAATGTGAAAACTGTATACTTTTCAGGATATGGGAAAATACACACAGCGATTTTAATGTTATTTTATGTTACATCAATCTCACTGCATCTAATGTCATGTAATATTTCAAGTGCGTATTATGTGGCGTTTTTTGGGGGTGATGATTGTTCATCCACGTTACAAGTAAGACCTTAACAGGGATGAAGCCCATATTCAGAATATTAAAGGGATAGTTTGGATATTTTGAAGTAAGGGTACTTATCCTTAGGCAAGGCAAGGCAATTTTATTTATATGGCACCATTCAGACATGAAGCAATTCAAAGTGCTTTACAGGGGTGAAAAATACATAAAGAATATTAAAGCAACATTAACATTACAAGTAAAAGACAAATAATGCGCACAAAAAACAACCAAATAAATAGTTTGAGATAATAATACCAATTTAAAAGAAATTATATTCCAAAGACAATAAAAACAAAGCAAGCAAATAAATAGTTACAGATTATTGTACAGATTATTACAAATAATTGTCAGTGTATTACCTACAGCGGCAGCTAAACATTAGCTAGCAGTTAGTTTTAACCCTTTTAAAACATCAAAGTCACACAATAACACAAACAGACTAACCAAAGGAGGCAGCGGTAACTGTTTTTGTCAAAGGAGTCCGGTGGCTTTGAAGAGAGCAGAGACAACGGTTTCAGTTCCCCGTCTGAAAGGTAAAGTTGTAAAAATATCATGACTATAGTAGAACACTTAAACTGATATAGATTATTTTTAGGTGTCTAAAATACGTCCACAGCAGGACATAGCTTAGCTTCCATGTCGGTACTCCTGCCTAAAGGCAGTCGGACTGATCAGTCTCCCCGAGTTGGTCAAAAAAGTGCCTCGGAACACACCAAAGCACGTACATTCTGCGCGTGCGTGAGACGTAATACGTCTCCATAACAGCAGGCGGTGCTATTCTGTATTGTCACCTCAAAAAATTTAAACCGACTGGTTTGGACGAATGCGTCACGTGGGTCTGGCTTCTCCCGAATTTCAAAACCGACCATAATGGCAGCTCGTTTGGAATACAATCTCGTATTTTACGAAAATAGTTCACCAAACGTGTTTCTGAAAACATTTTAAGCAAGAAATAGGACATGCAGTTGCTGAATCTGTCTTCATTTCAGATCGACAAAGGTCAGTTTAAAAGATTTTAAAAGAGCGTTCGTCACGCTCATCCCGCGCGTCATTTCCGGTAATTGGTCATTGAGTCCGACTGCCCACTGGCCGAGTCAACAAGTCAAATCGGCCCAAATGAACGCCGACAGCTCCTCCGACTGACGATGGCACGGAACACACCGAACAGACTCGAGTCACCGACCTTGCCAGACTGTCTGACGGCTGATTGTCGGGTTGGTGTGTCAGCGCCTTAACATACTGACTATGGAGAAGTAGCTCATACAACCACACTTCAAAAAATCCAAACTATCCCTTTAATGAGTATGTTGACACTTAATTTTGAGTGAGGAAATCATCTGAACTAGTTTAATTTGATAAAGAAAAAGGCTCAGTAAATAACTATCTGTACTTTGTATTTTACAAGATTTATGCCTAGACAACCACTGGATCATTTATTGAGTCCTCAAATACTTTGATTATGCATATATTTACTTACTTACTTATTTATTTATTTATTCATGACATTTTGGGAGAAGAATTAATCACAATAGCAATTTCTGTTAGGTTATTAAAATTATACATCATAGCATGACCGTTAGCCTGAGACATTTATGAACCAATGGACTTTAATTTTAATAATGTTTAATCGAAGGAAGAGGATTTGCACAGAAACATTTCGGGATAAGTATGTTTTGTTTTTTTATTTCTTTAAAAAAATTATCAGTTTTCTGAGCAGCAACGTCCCATCAGTTCCTTCCGACTGCTACCCTAATCGACTGACAGCTGGATGTCCTGTTAGAGGTGGAAGAGCCTCAAAGTCTACTGCCGCTGCATGATTTATTTGATTTGATGTGAAAACAGTGTTAGCACAGTTATCATTCTGATATGCTATTTCTTTATTTATTGTTATTTTCCTTATAATTAGGGATCAAGAACATAAACCATTTGTAAAAAAAAATGTAAAATGAATGGAGCTTGTCTCTCTTTGTACAGTGATCTTCCCAAAAATATTTGTTGGAACACTTTCCATGTTTTGCTTTTCCTCTGCGCTAAGGCTTCAGCTGTGTTCAACAAACTTTTTGCAGGGAACCGTTCCTTAAAATTTAAGCCGCTGTTGATTAAAGCTTTAGTGCGTAACTTTTTGATATTAATGAACGTCCGTTACATTCAAGCCATTGCAAAATGAGTTGCTACAAAGCTAATCAAGACTATCAGCTCCACACAACTCTCTCTGTATTTCTCAGTGTGGCTATGTTCAGAAGATTGTGTCGTCTGGCGACTTTCCCACGCAAAAACTCAAGTGAAGATAATAACCTCTTCTGAAGAGTCCATCATGTTTTTTTAATCCTCCATGTCCTCCTTGGCTACTAGCAACTGCGTGGAGGAGGATGTGGGGGTGGTGCACGATCACGGAAGGCTTGCATCATGTGGACGCGCCGACAGTTTTGTCATTACTTAGAATTCCTCATGGGGGCGACAGAAACTACGCACTATAGCTTTAAGATTAAACAATCTTGGCCACGGCCTGTACTTGACTTCGTAAAGGTAGCCTACACTGCAATTTTAATGGCAAGATTTTAGACTCAGCTGCAAACATTAAAGTACCTCACAATTATGTTACCACTTAAAAGTATGTGTTTAAAACATGTTTAAAGTCTGCAAAGTGGTTCTCCAACAAAATGCCTTGTTGAACGCACCCTTGCTTTAGTGATTAAACTGAGCATGCTTTATTGTCTTGGATTTCTCCACCAGATTAATAGTTTCTTGGTTTTACTGAATGCTATTTTAAGATCAATTGAAAATTAAAAATATTTGATCTAAAACTGAGGTGTTATCAGTTTATATTCCGGATGTTATAGTCCAACATCGCAGCTGTATTAACCTTTTAGAGAAGATGCACTGATGAGGCGAATGAGAGGAGGTAATTATTGTTGTCATCCACATCAAGACAAACCCACTGCAATGCACAAAACTCTGCCATCATTTTGTGTTTGAGCACGGTGATGTGGGCTTTCACAGGGAGGCAGTGAACTGTAGGCGTCATGGGGGAGGAACGTGGAGGAGGGTTTTCAAGCTGAGAGATGGTCTGTCATTATTTTGTTTGATGATGAAGTTTCTGCCTGTCGACATCACTGACAGTATGGAAATTTAATGAATTGTTATATGTATATATGCCATCTAAGATTTTCATTCTTTTTTATTACGGGTGGCTTATTTTTTTGTCTATGTATTTACCTTGTCAGTACAATCCATCTTGCACAATGTGTTACCTTTGTTTTGTTATGGTATTTGCTTTATTCTCACTATCTTTCATATTTTCTATAAAAAGTCCATTTTACTTGCTCATTTCTACTCATGGCCACAATGTTTCCAAAGGTAGCAGATATGTTATGGTAAGTTAAGCTATACAGTTATGCATATTAACTTTTTTTGTGCAATTTTGTAAATCTAATGTGACGGTACAGCCAATAGGAAATTGCATCCAGGAATCAATATTTTTCTTATTAACAACGGATCAATAACTCTGTGTAATGTGAAAGGGTTCCCTCATCCCCACAGAACGTTATCACCACCTCTGCAGATCCACATTTTTTAGCCTCTTTTAGTTCATTGTTTTGGTTTTACTGCACATTCACTGTTATTCCGATTCAGTTGAAGAGGGTTGATGGAATTACCAAACGGCCACTTGGGGGCAGCAGAGACAAGCTGTAAACACAACACTGACATATTATCCGTCCAGTATTTACTCTCTTTTAGCTCTGTTTTTTGGTCTTTTAGAGTAAATCCTGAGGGGAATATCTGGCTCTTTAGCTGCTAGATGTTTCACTTTCTTCACCAGCTAGTCTCTAACTGTGTCTGTCTGTCTTCTGGTTAGTGAAGAGCAGGTAGTGTACAGTGGGCTTTTTAGAGCTTTGTCACAGAAAACAGCTGCCTGCTGTGACTAAAAATGATGCTGATGATGATGATGAGTAGTGAGAGGGAACCAAAACAGTAAAGTTGTGGGCCAGAAAACCAAAACAATGCAAGAGTCCCCTTTCACAAGCAAGTACATTACATGTCATTTAGCTGATGCTTTTATCCAAAGTGACTTCCAATTGCTATATATATATATATCAGAGGACGCATGCCTCTGGAGCAACTATTGGTTAAGCGTCTTGCTCAGGGACACATTGGTTGGTGTATCACAGTGGGAATTGAACCCAGATCTCCCACACCAAAGGCATGTGTCATGTCCATGCGCCATCACCACCCAAGTAATCATGTTATCCATTGTTACTATAATTTCTTTTGCTACTTTAAGGTGATATGTCAGAGATTTATAAATAAATTTAAAAAATTGTGGTATTTTATAGATTAAAATTGTATGCTCAACTGTTCAAGCTTATTATTTGCTTTTAAAGGTTAGTTCAAGAAATTTGATAACTTTTACACTTTATAATATAATATAACTTTTACTTTATACAGAAGAAATTGTTCATATTATAAACCTGTTCATAATGAGGTCTGTGATAACCCAGAGTAACTGGAGCAATGTTTTTGGAAAGAGGTGTTGCTGACATTTTGATGTGCACCACAAACAAAATTCAGTGGAGGCTAAATCTACGAGTCCGATATCTCACAACCTGGAAACATAAAAACTAGAAAAACAAACATCAACATCTGCATGAGATACCAGAGGTGTAAAGTAACTAAGTAGGGTACATTTACTCAAGTCCTATACTTAAATACAATATAGATCTATTTGTAGGAGTATTTCCATTTTAGCTATTCTACTATTATATTATCTGACTGCAATGGTTACTTCTCAGATTAAAATTTAAAAACCTGTAATGAGTTTCTAAAATGAAATATTGTTAAACATAAATACTAGCCTAAAGTTAAAGTACTAGACTACAAGGATTATACTTTATATGATGGAGTGGCATTACAATGACAGCGGCCATTCTGCTGCTTAATGAGTACTTTTACTTTTGATAGGCTACTTTAAATACTTTTAGGCTATTGTACTTTTAGGCTTGTAAGTTTAAATGCAGGACTTTGACTTAAAGGTCCCATGGCATGAACATTTCACTTTATGAGGTTTTTTAACATTAATATGAGTTCCCCCAGCCTGCCTTTGGTCCCCCAGTGGCTAGAAATGGTGATAGGTGTAAACCGAGCCCTGGGTATCCTGCTCTGCCTTTGAGAAAATGAAAGCTCAGATGGACCGATCTGGAATCTCCTCCTTATGACGTCATAAGGAGCAAGGTTACCTCCCCTTTCTCTGCTTTGCCCGCCCAGAGAATTTGGCCCGCCCATGAGAAAGAGAGAGACATCATGGCTTGCAAAGGAGCAAAGTGGCAGTTGGTCAAGGCCACACCCCCACCCTCCACCTTGCCCCCCCCCCTCTCTCCTCCTCAATAGCATTTAAAGCTACAGACACAGAAATGGCACATCCTAAGGAAAGCTCATTGTGGGACTGGCTCTAGTGGCTGTAATTCTGCACCAAGGGACCACTAAGGCCTATATAAAAGCATCCAAAAAGCAGCATGTCATAGGACCTTTAACATTTAGTTAAAGCTACATTGTGTAAGAATTTCTCCCTAGCGGTGAAATTGTATATGACAACCAACTGAATATTACTTTCTAGCCTAATTTCTAAAGCTAATATTAACGTTGGTCTTGTTGCGTTGCCTGTCGCGTTGTCGTTTTAATTCTCTTTTTCGCTTCCCTGGCGAGTAATCTCCCCCTTGAATTCGTCATGGTGCCATAGGTGTAAGAGGGCGAAATGCGGAGGTATGTCCCTCTTTGGCTAATGTATTCTAAAGATGGAGGCGCTACATGGCGGCCATCATTCGAGCGAGTCGCTCGTATGTATTCTGAATGATTCTGAATGGCAGATTCTACACTTACAAGAATACTTTGATTAATTGGAGGAAGTAATTACACATGAATGAGCACATATTTGTGAAAGAACAAAGGGTTTTTTGCTAAGAATCAACTCAAAAAATTACACAATGTAGGTCAAAGTCCTGCATTAAGTTGAGTATTTCTACAGTGTGATATTGCTTTACTTTAAGTAAAAAAGTTCTTCCACCACTGCTAGATAGCTTACTAAAGGTAGGCTAAGTGAGAAAATATACATTTTTTATTAGTTTGTTTTCTACTTCTACGTGAGCAAGACCGTTGCAGTTCATACTGTGTCCAGCAGATGGCGAGACTGAGCCGCAAGTGGGCTTTATCTCTCGCCGTAGAAGAAGAGCTACAGCTTCTCAGCATCAGCACCAGACGTCTCCCTCCTCCGATCTGTGCTCTCCTCCTCTCCGTCCACTGCGGAACATCGGCCTGTTCTCCATCAATCCCTCCGCCAGCGGCAGACCCAGCTCGCCATGGACAACTCCGGCAAAGAGAAGGAGGCCATGCAGCTGATGGCTGAAGCCGACAAGAAAGTCAAAGCGTCCGGATCCTTCCTCGGGGGGATGTTCGGGTAAAAAGGCTCTCATTCTCTGTTTACCTCTCTCTCGTTTTGGTATGGGTTAGAGATCTCTGCACGCGGGGCCTATCAAAGCCTGTTAATTGCTTCTGCTTTCCTTGACTGAGAAACCTTCTAATATTGTAAGAATAGCCCTACTGCTTCTCTGTGCTTCTCAGCTGTAGAGGCGTAATCAACCCTATTGTTGTATTATTGTTGTATTTTATAGGCTATTCCTATAATCTATAATCTAGGCCTACTCTTTACATCCCTATAGGAGATGATAACGTTCACTGTGACATTGTGTCCTTCTGAAAGATGTAGGGTATCCAAAGATTGTCATAGCGCCTTTTTTTAATCAGCTGTTGCATGCCGAAAATATGAGCTGTCATCGCAGCTAATGTGGCCTGCGTGACGTGGCCTGTCACGCGCAAGATAAATGTAAATGTGTCACATCGATGCTGCTGCTACAGCGGGATGTGAGCGGGATCGCACGGAGCGTGAGGCCGGGCAAGAGACGCAGGAGGGCGGTGAGAGCAGCGCAGTCAGGACGGTGTGCGAGGAATCAGTCGGTGGTGATGCGGGGGTTGTTTAGTGTGTGTGTGTGTGTGTGTGTGTGTGTGTGTGTGTGTGTGTGTGTGTGCGCGCGCGCGCGCGCGCGTGGATGGGAGGGGCGGATGTTTACATGTCAAATGGAAACACTGGAATAGAAATGATGTAACCTGACATAGGATAGATAGATAGATAGATAGATAGATAGATAGATAGATAGATAGATAGATAGATAGATAGATTATGGAAATACATTATTGAATTGAGAGTGCATCTATTTGATCATTATGTTGAGTAGTTTCAATAGTAAAGCCTTATATATTATAGCATTGGCAATGTGTTTTAAATGTTGCATGTAGAGCAGTTTTATATAAATGTAGTGGATGTAAAAGTCACACAATGTAGATATAACAAAGGAAATATTCAGTATCTAAAAACTGTACCAAAGTACAAGATACAAAACTCAACTTAGAGGCTAGAGCTGAAGTGATTAGTTGATTAACTGATTACTCGATCTACAGAAAATGAATTGGCAACTATTGAACACCTAAGTCATTTATATAACAAGCGGTACCCATTTACAGCTTTTAATTTTTTGCTTTCCTTTGTCTAATGTGATTATAAACAGAATAATATGGTGGACAAAACAAGATATTTGAAGATGTAACCTTGGGGCATTTATGAACCTTTTCTGACAGTCCATTTATGTTTTATCTCTGTTCATACTGCATTAAAAAAAACATCAGATTCATGCCAGAAAATATTAAATTTAAGAGAGTTTGAGCGCCAGGGTGAATGACCTCCACAATGACATCATTCTGCTCTTATCATTTTCTGCCTTTTAATTTGATGTTTTTATTAAACATAAATGTTATGATTGTTTTAATGCTAAGCACTATGTGTTATGAATTGTGCTATATAAATAAAGTTTAGTATTAATAAAGTTTATTATTATTCAGCTGGACAACACTGCATGCTAGTTTAAAATACTCTTTTATATCGGAGGACAAAGTCAGAGTGACGGTTTGCAACATTAAAGTAAATACTGTAATTTAAAATGCATATGCAAAAGTCATGGAGTCGAAATAAAATTAGAAAAAAAGAAAAGGAAATGATTAATTTTGTGTGTGTGTGTGTGTGTGTGTGTGTGTGTGTGTGTGTGTGTGTTATAGGGGGAACCATAAGGTGGAGGATGCCTGTGAAATATACGCCAGAGCAGCCAACATGTTTAAGATGGCAAAGAACTGGAGTGGTAGGTGACAGACACACACACACACACACACACACACACACACACACACACACATATATATGTCACATACTCATACTGCATAATAAACAAAACAAAAAAATGTGTGTGCATGAATAACCAAACTCCCACACTAAACACCCCCACACACACATTTTAACAGGATATACATGATTCAACAGCCTGCAGAGAGAGTTATACTGTATTGCCACATAAGAGCTTTCATGTAAACATTGGATTCATATATGAAATTTCAGTTTGGACAAATGAGTGAGACGTTTCAGGCTGCAGAAACCAGTGTGTGTCCTAGAAAGAACAGATGATGTGCTGATAATAGCTCATGCAGTATTTGGCTGTTTAGATGTGTGTTGTGATGGTTCTGCTGCCTGATGTGGGTCGACAGAGTGAATCGTAAACACAGTCACGCAGTGCAAATTAATAAATGAGGAGTGTCAAAGGCATGTTTAGTGCAACTAGAAACTGAATTTAAATTACATTTGCATTCATTCATTACCCATTTACAGCTTTTGTTGTGTTGCTTTTCTTTGTTTAATGTCATTATGTTAATGTTAGGTTGTTGGGTTGTTGGGGGACGAAACAAGATATCTGAAGATCTCACCTTGAGACATTTTTTAACCTTTTTCTGACATTGCAAACAATTAATTGAGAAAATAATCTGCAGATTGATCGATAATGAAAATATTATTAGCAGTCCTTATTCAATTTATTCATCCATAAAATCATGGAAATTACAGAGCTCCATTCTAAAAGACCAGCTCTGATTACAGAAAACCTAAGATATAAATAACCACAACACAAAATAAAACCATAAAAAAAATATATTTAAGCCTATTTAGTCTTATACTTTTCAATTTGATTCATAGTTGAGTAACCAGTCTTGTTAGAAAGGAGCAGAGATGCAGAGATACTGTTTTAAACCTTTATCTTCATAACAAAGCAAACAGACAGACGGAATCGTTAACACAGTCACATAGTTCAAATTAAAAAATGAGGAGTGTTTGGTCAAAGGCATGTTTAGGGCAACTAGAAACTGAATTTGGATTACATTTGCATTCACTGAACTTGTGTCCCATTCAAACTGTGACTGTGTGTGTGCGTGTGCACGTGTGTATGCTTGTGTGTGTGTGTGTGTGTGTGTGTGTGTGTGTGTGTGTGTGTGTGTGTGTGTGTGTGTTTGTGTTTGCTTCTAGCTGCGGGGAATGCTTTCTGTCAGGCCGCTCGGCTCCACATGCAGCTGCAGAACAAACTGGACTCCGCCACCAGCTTTGTCGATGCCGGCAACGCCTACAAGAAGGCAGACCCACAGGGTGAGCACTGCTGTCTTTCACACACACACACACACACACACACACACACACACACGCACACATACACACACACACACACACACACACACACACACACACACACACACATACACACACACACACACACACACACACAGTATCTCATCTAAGATGTAAAAGAGTCTATATATCTATTGTTTCTCTTCCTTCCCAAATAGCACCATTGGTACTTGACGTAAAACATGAAACATCAGGCATTAGTGTTTAATGAGTGTATAATTGGGCTTATTGTTCTGATACATCTTATCAGACCTAGTTGGACTTTGTGAGTTCTTGGCAGATTCATATCATCTGGGAGCAAAAATAATATGTTTGTGTGTTGTTTAATTAATTTGCCTTCCGATCCAGACCAGTGGTTCCTGTAGGATCATTTTCATAATACAAATTCTCCATCCACCATTTCACCCAAATTTGCTTTCTTTTCTTCAGTGTCTACATAATTTTCTCACAAATTATGGCATAGATGAACAAGGTAAAGTGTTTATCAATGGATGCCCATATCTGATTTGGTACAAGCACATGTGAGAATTAGTTTCGTCCTGCTGGATTTGGTGTTCAGCACATCTCTAATTGTGGTCTACTTGTCATTCGTTGTGCTGTCTTTCCTCTAAAGAAGAAAACCTCTTTATGTGTGCTGTGTTGGTCTTTGAAAGTGTCAGTGGTCTTCAGGCCTGTTCCCAACTTTGGCGATGCTTAAAGTCAGATGTAAATTCTTTGGCAGTCTTGTTTTCATATCATTTTTGAGTAATATGAGAGGTTTGAGGTCTGTGGTTTAGAACTATATTGTGGCTGAAAAGTGTGGAGTGAACCCGGGATATACGCCAGAACATATCAAGGATGTTGATCATAGTCACTGTTGATTTAGTTTTAATGAGTATTTGTTTCACTTTATCTAACGCCAGTTTTAATTCTTTGTTTACAGTAATCTCAGATGTAGTAACAAACAGGATTCTTCTCTCAGATGGTGTGTTAATCTACTTTTCAAGCCACATTTTTGCCACTCCATCTGTTTTAAAGCAGAGGGCTTTAACATGCTGTACTAAAGTACAATTTTTTGGGTATTTTCATTTTCTTCTACTTCATACTTCTACTGCATTTCTGCACTTTTTACTTCTAATGTGATGTTTCCAGTTGCCACTTGTGGTATTGCAGCGTAAATTCCACCTGCGGCCCAAAAAGGATTTTCCACCATGCTCCTTTGTAAAAGAGAGAAACCCAGGGGGATTTTTTTTTTGCATATGCGCTGGGCGAGCAAATTCATTGAATAAAAGAGGAGCCATTTTGGGATCCGATATCCATTTTTTAATATGCATCCATGGGTGGAGCACAGATGCGGAGACCCGGAAACGTTGACCAATCAGAGCCCAGATAGCAAACAGTCATTGAAACTATGTTAAATCAACATTCCCTTGTCAATATTAAGTCATTGAATCAACATCGAACTCTGATGTTGATTCTACATCATTTTGCACAATGTTTTAATATTGATACAATGTTGAAATCCTGTCCATAGATCAATGGAATTTCAATGGTATTTCAATTATCAGGAATATTGAAACAATGTTGAAATTTCAACAACGATTTCAATGGAATTTCATTTCATACCTATGTTTTTCAAATGCTCTGAAATGGCAATGACAATGGAAGTATTCATTTATTTTACTTGCGAAGAATATTGTATAGGTTCCATACAATGTACATGCATGCATCCACGTTATTTGGGGGCAATTTGGTTGTAAGAAACCCATATTTCTGATATAAAAAAACTATGAAAACGGGTCAAATTTGACCCGAGGACAACACAAGGGTTAAAAAGACAGGCGCTCTCAGACAGAGGGTGAATGCAGGTGCAGCAGCCGTGGGCAATATGAGAAAAATAAAGTGTTTTTTGAACATTAAAGCGTGCAAACATGTTCTAGTAGAAAATACCAGTATGGACCTGAAACATGGTCTCCTTTAAGTATATTTTGATGCTAATACTTTTGTACTTTAACTTAAAAACACTTTGAACGAGGACTTTTACTTGTAGCAGAGTATTTCTACACTGAGGTATTACTACTTGCCATGATGAAAGGGGAAGCCTCTGTATCACAGTCGGAGTCAGGACCTTGAGGTGGTATTATTGGAGGATTAAACTGGGTCTCTGGGTTGCTCTAGGAAAATTGATATCTGGGTTATGCTGCAACAGCCCCCTTGTGAGGAAGCTTAATAAAATGCTATGGGTTAGCAGGTTAGTAGTCACAGAGGGAGGAAACTGAAGGAGTCTTAATTTCACTGAGCAGGCTCAGAAGGCTTCAGCAGACGCTTTCTAGTTTCCTTGTATTTATAACATATCTTCTTTCGCTCTAATCTGTCTCCTTCCAGAGGCCATCAACTGTCTAAATCAAGCCATTGACATCTACACTGACATGGTAAGCTGTGCCTCAACCATTGAACAGCTCCCTGTGACAATCACTCTTATCTGAGTAATACCTCGTATGTGTGTGTGTGTGTTGGTTACAGGGTCGTTTTACCATCGCAGCCAAACATCACATCACTATAGCGGAGGTTTATGAGGCAGAGCTGGTTGATATTGAGAAGGTATGTGATGGGGGATAATGATTTTCAGTTTCTTTTAGGTTTGTTATTATGTTTTTGTTGAATATACATTATGATATTCTGTGCTAAACTGCTTGTTCTGTTGTTTTGCTTTCAGGCCATTGCCCACTATGAGCAGGCAGCAGACTACTACAAGGGAGAAGAATCTAACAGGTACAGTATATGTGCTGAAACTAACACACACATGAATGGAGCGGGAACGTTTAGTGGATTAATCAATGTCAACGGAACATCACTCTGCAGCTATTTTGATAATATACTTATCGTTTGTGAGTCCATTTGTTAGCAAAACATTTGAACATTGAACACAAAAAATATATTTTCAGATGTTCTTTTGGACTCTGGGAAATTGTGTAGATCATCTTTCACTTTTTTCCAAAAATGTTTGTATAATTAAGAAAATAATTTTCAGAATCAGAATCAGGTTTATTGCCAAGGAATTTCCATTGGTAGGTTGGTGCATCACTATAAAAGAAAAGAACAAGTAGCCTACTACAAAAGTCAAGAATCAGGAATATAAAATAGAAAGATTTGCGATAAGAAAATCTCAAAAAGTATATGATCACATGTGTATTTACAATATACCTGTAGGCTCATGCAAAAAACTAATTTACAGCATATTCTTCAAAAGAACTCTTTCATAACCAAATTCAGCTAAATTTCTAAAAGAAATGTGTTTATTAGCAAGTATTTTACAAGTATTTTCAGTATTGACTGATTTATTTCGCATTTTAATTTGAGGATAAACTTCTTTAAATGCACCATCTTGTTTTTAAGGAGGTCCTCCTCAGGCACAAAACATTTAAACAAAGAAATCCATAAATAATAGTAATGATTATAAATACAAAACAAACAGCACAGCTTAATCTCTAAACTTTAGATTTTTTTTCTTTGTTTTCTGAACTGATTCATTGCAAAAGTTTGAGTCTGAGTGTAAGAATAAATACTTTCACTATGTAGCTTACTTTTGTTCATACATAGAATATGTAGAATAGTCTTGCGTTGAAATTTGCCGGTAACAGTGCACTAAATGTTGTTGACAGCGTGGCAGTGAGTCACAATAAAAGGTGCAGCCCTGTAACAATATGATGAGGTGGTCCATGAACGATGCTGACTCCCACTCCAACGGAGTTATTACAGCGAAGCCCGATGGCCTTTACAGTAGGGCAACACATCATCCATCATCTAGATGAGACTTCTCTACAAAATCTCGGCCTGGAAAATATCACTCCTTATACTTCCACTAGCTGTGAGCATAATGGTGAAAACCAGTGGTGTAGTCTAATGTATTGTAGTGGGTATACTGTACTGTATATGTATATGTTTGGCGGGGTGGGGTCTGGGTGCCCTTCCCCAGGGAAATTTCCAGCGTCAAAGACTTCATTTCCTGAATTTTGATACACTTGTATGCAGCAATTCACAGCTAAAATACATTTATTATTAGCCTAAGCAACGAAAAAAAACACAGATGACAATTTAAAATATGTCAAAAATATAATGGAAAGTATGTTGTTGTGGGTCATTGTGCATTTTTAAGTGTGTATATGGAAATCCTGGAGCTTTCTTACTGAGTATACTGCGTATACCTGCGTATCATGTAGACTACACCACTGGTGGAAACAATGGTGATACACATTTTAGCCGTTAACTCTGGGTTTCTGTGTTTGTGTGTGTTTCAGCTCAGCCAACAAATGTCTTCTGAAGGTGGGACACTACAGCGCTCAGCTGGAGCTGTACCCGAAAGCTATTGAAATCTATGAACAGGTAACCGCTGAGTGCACACAGTTTCTAAAGTCTTTATAAAAAATTATCAGCACACATGTATATGGTGATGCAAATTCTTTATTTG
Source organism: Sander lucioperca (assembly GCF_008315115.2). NCBI lineage: Eukaryota > Metazoa > Chordata > Actinopteri > Perciformes > Percidae > Sander > Sander lucioperca. Next base: position 30,667,260 of record NC_050187.1, read on the forward strand.
GATACCCATTAGCTTGCACAAAGTGGTCGCTAGTCTTCTATGGTCCAAAAAAGATAAACAATTAACAATTTAAAATAACAATCAGTGAACCAAGAAACACACAAAACAAGCCAAATGCAAGGGCCAGGAAATAAGTGAAATGACTCTAAACAATTGAAAATGACGTTTTACATTGGAAAATAATAAAATGTTCTGTTTTTTATTACGTTTTTGTTGTCAGGGACTGTAGTTTGTGATGTTGTTTATTTGATTGCATTCAACTGTGAGGTGTAGTGGGATAGTTAAAACTTCCATAATATGAAATAAACATTAGCTATTTATGTAGAACTTTTCAGTGTAAAGCAAACTTTCAAACGATAGCAGCAATCACAAGTAAAACAACAAAAATTAAAACAACAAACAAACAACCATACAAAAATGTACACGCAGTAAAAACAAATGTGAAAGTCCATAGGATTTTTTTTAATGTTCCATCTGATCACATTCTGCCTTAAAGTCAATAATTTAGTGTGTTTCTGCTGGGTTTTTTTTGTGTTTATGTGTGTGTGTGTGTGTGTGTGTGTGTGTGTGCGTGTGTGTGTCCGTGTGTGTACACCTGTTTTTCAGGTTGCTATGAACACCATGGACAATCCTCTGTTGAAGTACAACGCTAAAGAGTATTTCTTCAAGGCTTCACTCTGTCACTTCATAGTGGATGAACTGAACGCCAAGGTAACACACACCTGTACACGCAAACACACACACACACACACACACACACACACACGCGCACACACACACACACACACACACACTCACACAATGATTTCTTTGTGTGTGTTGCAGTTGGCCATAGAAAAGTACGAGGAGATGTTTCCAGCCTTCTCAGACTCCAGAGAGCTCAAACTCTTAAAGGTATATTTCTTTTCTTTTTTAATCTCTTTCTCTCCATTTCTTACATAATACTCATATTAAAATATGATTTTGATTAGTCAAATACTCATTAAGAGTTTTTATTATGTCATTAAAAAGACAATTTTTTTTTTATGAGTGTCCATACATATCGTATTTAAGGTCATGTTTGCTACTGTTATCAGCAGCCCATGCAAGTTTTAATTATTAGTTATATTAACAATAATATAGACAACTGGTCTGACAAAAATTCAGTTATTCAACATTTGATTAAACATTTGAGAACTTCCATGTCATAGCAAAATTGGAGGTCATCTAAGTAATTTACAGAAATATAGCTAAATCATGAGGGTTTAAAACTCTGTGTTTGCGTTTTTCTGTTCACACACTATCGCTCACTATCCCTTGGTGTTAGAAAAGTCTCATGTTGTGTTGCCACAGAAACTCCTAGATGCCCACGAGGAGCAGAACAGCGAGGCGTTCACGGAGGCCGTTAAGGAGTTTGACTCGGTGTCTCGTCTGGACCAGTGGTTGACCACGATGCTGCTCCGCATCAAAAAGACCATCCAGGGAGACGCTGGGGACCTGAAATAGACATGTTTACAGAGTGGGGAGTCAGGGCGAGACAAGGGAAAAGGGAGGGGGGTAAAGAGAGAAGAATTATCAGGATAGAGGAAATTAGTAACTAAATCAAAGGAAGGGAGAATGACGGGCAGTGTAAAGATGTGTTTTGGTGGAAGAAAGGTCTACAAGAAGAGATGCAAAGAGACAGACATATGAAGGGGGGTAAAAGGGAGGGAGGGTGGGACTGAGGGAGTTTACAGTTGTACATATCAGTCTGCATGTGACCCCAAAATAGCTAAGCATTACCTTTAAACCCCCTTTAGATGACCCTGTGTCCCTGGTCCTACAGTATTGCTCCCGTAACACTGGACAGAATTGTACTTAAAGAGAAAGAAATAAAAGGTGTGTGCGTGAAAGAGAGAGAGAGAGTGTGTGTGTGTGTGTGTGTGTGTGTGTGTGTGTGTGTGTGTGTGTTTGTTTGTGTGTTTGTGTGTTTGTGTGTCCGTCCACTGCAGTAAGGTAAATTATACACTATTTGATGGGAAAGTGTGCAGGCCATATCAGATTTAAGGATATATGTTATTACAAAGGGATAATAATGTTATTTATGAGATAACTGATATTTATTGTCAATACTGAAAATATTATTTATGTTTGTTATGGTACTCAGTGTTACGATTTGTCTTAATATTTTAGGTATTAGCCCTTCTCCTTTCTTCTTATTCTCCTGTCCCTTATCTGTTCTTCCTCCTCCTCCTCCTCCTCCTCCTCCTCCTCCTCCGTCTCCCCTCATCCTCTCCTCACCCCTACACATCGTCAAAGTCAGTGATATCACCCATTGTGATCGGTTGCTTCCTTGTGTTCTGGCCAACGGTCAGTCGGTGCAGTTAGCCAACAGTGTTTACCACCGCTGCCTCGTTTGTGCATGTCTTTTTGTCATGTTGATGTAAGTGTTCTCCGTGTCGTGCTACCGTGTGAAGAACATACATGTAGCCTGGTATCATTTGTGTGAAATCAGTAAATATGTACCTCTGATACCGAGTTGAAATAAAAACATCATCACTATAGATATCTAATAGTACTTTTTGGTGTATTTTCAGGCATTTAGTATGAATATAAGTATGTGGTTGGATCTTGCTTGCGGGTATAAAGCAATGACTGGTTGTAAAGCCAAGGTCACAGCATGACTGTAGCACTGAACGTGCTTTGTTTAAGGCAACAACTGGCAGGCTATGATGTCATTCTGCAGCAATGACTGTTCCCAAACTACATCAGTCTGGACAAAATCAGTGCTTGACTTTGGGACAAAATAAACATTTAAATCTTTTTTAACCCCTAAAATGACTTATTCCATTCACTTTTTGATACCATTTAAATGGGGTTTAGGGTTAGCCTGTATAGATGGGGAGTTTAGGGTTAGTCTCGTGCCTTTGGTAACCAAATAATGTGATTGTTTATGGCGTGCCTGCATGTGGTGACAGCAGGTAGAGTCTTTTGTTTAAATGAAATCCTGCAGACTCAGCAGTCCAAGGCACATGATGCCCATCTTTGGTCTAAATATTTTGTGTATCTGGATTTTTTTTATCCTGCGTAGCTCCAAGCAAATATGTTATCTGCAAGTACCAGTATCCCCCAACCACATGGGGGTGCTATTACATTTAACAAATTATGCTGAATAACCTCAGCTATGAATAACATAAATGTGTCCTAATGAGTGCTACTGAATATTACATTAGGATAATTACATAAACAATATGATAAATGGCCATAGTTAGGCTAAGTCCTGTATTTTGTTACTAGTAGGCTACAACAACACGACCAGTAGCATAGGACACTATTAAACTATGAGCATGGGTTCGGCCTATTTCTTAAATATATCATGATTGTGCATTCACTAGGCCTAATATTTGTCAACACCAAACAGGAGCAAGGTTTTTGTAATTCACTATCTGGTTTGTACATTTGCAGGTGTAGCACTCTCTATGTTTGCATTTAAAAAAAGCTTGAAAACGAGGTACAGATTGATTTTAATTAGTGCAAGCAAAGATTCGTCTCTGGTGTAACGGCAAAATAAGTTTCCCGTTCGAATAATGTCCCCAGAACAGTTACTAGGGCCTGGGTTAACAGTTGGGTTAAAAGTAAGGTTTAGTTTAAGCCATAAACTGTTACTATTTACAGTCTGTGGTTTAAGCATGGCAGACTCAGGATGTGGTAAAGGAGAAACATGAATCGCTGGAGGGGACGATTTCGACGCAACACCTGTACAATAATACCCACAATACATTTCGGCGGACCCACACATACAAGTTTCCGGTGTGTTGTGTGATGCACGTTCGTTGCTCCCTCGCATTGTATTTAGTTTGAGTGTAAATTGTGAAGTTTTTCCATAACTGCTTGAGAAACAGTTATAACAGTTTTACTGAAGAAGGAGAGAGCAACAAGCCGCCAAGATGCCGCGAATTATGATTAAAGGAGGCGTCTGGCGCAACACGGAGGTACGTGTTTACATGGCTAGCTACGTTAGCATAATGCTAACCACTAATAGAAACGCGAGTCGGAGTTAGCACGAAGCTAGCTGCTCATTTAACGGGATTTATCCCATGTAGCAAGTTTAGTTTATTTGTGTTGCTGCCAACTATGTCGAAAAAGTTTACTAACGTCGCTGCTTGTGTGATATTTTGTAAATTGTAACGTATTTTGTCAGAAAACATGGCTACGGCATTAGCAAGCATGACTGCAGCCTGCAAGAGTTTGCAAATGTGATCAAGTAAGCTAACATTAAGTGAGATTAGCAGTAAGGCTGCTTGTTAGCAATAGTAATGTGTCAGAGATAGAGACATGGATGGAGGGATAGATAGATAGATAGATAGATAGATAGATAGATAGATAATGGATTACGTTAGGTGGATAGGGCGATGATAGATAGATAGATAGATAGATAGATGGATAGGGAGATAGATATAGATAGATGAATGCGTAGTTTACTAATCACAGCGGGTCACTGTTACAACAGCTTAATGCAAAAAAGACAGATAAAATCAAAAGAGCAAATCAAACTGTTCAACAATACGCAATGTATCAAATCACGAGCAAAAAACTATACAATACTTATCAACAATAACATGAATATGTCGGTGTCTAGTGTCAAATTAAATGCAAAGTATACTGTAAAGTTATAGGACAGCAATGGATCAGATTATTGAAAGAGGATGAAAGATAAGACAAGAGAGACTTTATCGTCATTGTGTTAACCTGGTCTTGGTGCAAAAAACAAATTAATGAATGAACATATGGTGCAAACAACAAGATACAAAATAGGGATGGGCGATATGTACCACAAATCGTCTGTCATTTTTTTTAGGCTGAATGGCAATATATATATCAGTTTTTTTCTACAAAGTGGGCTAAATGTTCAGTTGTAAGTCTAAGCCACGTGAAATGTCACAAGCACTTAAAACAACTTTAATCAAATACCATGCAAATACGTTGTTTACTTCCCTGTTTGAAAATATACATATTTGTAAATGAAAAATGATCTAAAACAAATAGCCTGTATTAAATAAAAACAGACCTGTCTCTGTGAATGCTCATTCAGTTGTTTTCTCTAACAATAACTGACTTGAGTCCAATAACAGGTTTTCCTCTCCTGCTTAACATTGAAACCTACACTGTACAATTACAACTTGACTGTTAAATATTCCGCTGCTTCAATAGTCAACAGCTGTCTGCTCTGAGCGCATCCACCAACTCTCACTGGCTCTCTCTCTGGCTACACACTGAGCCATTCCCCAAAGGAGCTATGTTACTTTTATAACACAAGTTGACTTTCTTAATCCAGTCGTGTTTTTGTCTCGTAAGACACAATGAATGTTATTTTGTGTTTCACCTTGTATGTTGTCTTAGGATTGAGCGTGATTTCATTTATGAAGTAAACAAGCACGTCTGTCTGTCTTTGCACTGAGAGCAGAGAGAAGTCTCGGAGGGTAGAGCAGACACACACCGCTCGCTTTCTCACTTTTTCAAGCTCTGGCCTGATCGGGCAACTGGCTGATTATTAACTGGCTCTGGGGCATCCTTATATTGGACCCTGTTATGAGTTGCACTTTAAGTAAGAAATGGGTCATGTAATGCAGTATCAAACTATATCAATATAAACGGAATTGTCTCAACTCATGTCTGGTTTGAAAATATATCGATATAATTTAAAAAGTCGATATACCACCCAGCCCGAATTAGAGCTGGGCAATATATCGATATTATATCGATATCGTGATATGAGACTAGATATCGTCTTAGATTTTGGATATCGTAATATGGCATACGTGTTGTCTTTTCCTGGTTTTAAAGGCTGCATGACAGTAAAGTGATGTCATTTTCTGAACACACCAGACTGTTCTAGCTGTTCTATTATTTGCCTTTACCCACTTAGTCATGATATCCACATTACTGATGATTATTTATCAAAAATCTCATTGTGAAAGCATCAATAGTCAACATTACAATATCGTTGCAGTATCGATATCGAGGTATTTGGTCAAAAATATCGCGATATTTGATTTTCTCCATATCGCCCAGCCCTAGCCCGAATACAAAAACAGGTAGAGAACAAAATCCAAGACAAGATGCATACATTACAAATGTGTAGTGTAATAATAAAAAAAATATATGAATACTAGTAGTGTAAATATGATGGTGCAAGATGTATTAGTCCAGGGTGAGAGTGTTCGTATCAGTCCAGTCCGTTAGGGCAAAGCTTCATGTCCCGACCCCTCCTGTCCTGACACAGCCTGGTTGTACAGATGGCAGGAAGAGCCTCTTGTATTGTGGTGATACTGGACGGTATCTGTTGTTGATCACTGTGATCAACAACAGAGTGTTTTATAAATGTTAAATGTCACTTTTCTAATCTGCCCATTTTTCCAGGATGAGATCCTCAAGGCAGCGGTGATGAAATATGGGAAGAACCAGTGGTCTCGTATTGCCTCCCTGCTGCACCGCAAGTCTGCCAAACAGTGTAAAGCCCGATGGTGAGTCTTGATACAAAGACGTGTGATTGGTAGTGATGGCCAAATGAAGCCTCGTGAGCCATCTTCTTTATTTTCTGAGCCCACTAGATGGCGCTCTTGGTTTTAAGAGAAAGGCCTAAGGCATTGCAATTCAGTGTATTCTCAACCCTTTGTTGAACAGAGAGCGCCATCTAGTGGGCTCAGAAAATAAAGAAGATGGCTCACGAGGCTTCATTTGGCCATCACTAGTGATGGGAGTTATTAGGATATTATTGGATTTTATTGAGTTTTCAAGGTGATGGCAGGACTTGTAGAAGTAGATATTATCTGTATTAACAGCCCTGCACTTGGGAACACACTATATTAATGGAATCAACTACAGAGGATTGTAAAACTCCCGTTGGATGAATTTAAACCGGTAATTTTGGAACTTTTAAAGATGTCAGTGAATGTTTCTGATGTAATTGTTGTTGTAACTGGCTGTTTTGTTGTGCATCCTATCTCTGTAGATATCCTATCTCTGAGATATTTCATCCTCATTAGATTTCCTGTTTAAATAACGGTTCTATACCTTGGGTTTTGTGTCTGTCTGCAGGTACGAGTGGTTGGACCCCAGCATCAAGAAAACAGAATGGTCCAGAGAAGAGGAGGAGAAGTTGCTCCATTTGGCCAAGCTGATGCCCACTCAGTGGAGGACCATTGCTCCTATCATAGGACGCACTGCTGCCCAGTGCCTGGAACACTATGAATACCTGCTGTACGATTTTAAACCCTTTTATACTCTACTTATGCTTCACATTTAAAATTATATTGTACTAATATTAGACTCTCCCAGATCCTTGACCTTGATTGTAGGATACTTTGCAACACAATGTCTGGAGCATTTTAATTAAGTGTATTACGATTATTGCAAATGTTGTTGATTAATACTTTATGTATATTTGTACACGTGTGTGTGTTTAGAGACAAGGCAGCACAAAGAGACAACGAGGAAGAAGTGGGAGACGACCCCAGGAAGTTAAAACCAGGAGAGATCGACCCTAATCCTGAAACTAAACCTGCCAGACCCGACCCTGTGGACATGGACGAAGGTATGTCAACACACCTCAGACAATGACGGAGGGACTGACTTTTCCCAGAAACCTTTGATGGAACGTAATCCGTTTCAAGGGACAGCATTTCTACTTATGTGCTCTGTCTTTTTTTCTTGTCTTTTACATTTCTTGTAGTGATTGTTATATCTTTCATTTCTCTTTTAAGAAGAATTTAGTAGCTATTCTTGCTGCAGTCACCATCTGGAAGGTTTTATCATTTCAAATAAATAAAAACCAACTTCTTCTGTTTGTGTCTGTAGGAGACAGCATTTTAAACTTAACAACAGCATCATAATGTCCTAACAAAATCAATTAATTGCGAGTGTCTGTCTGTGTCACTGTCTGCAGATGAGCTGGAGATGCTGTCAGAGGCCAGGGCTCGACTGGCCAATACCCAGGGCAAGAAAGCCAAGAGGAAGGCCAGAGAGAAACAGCTGGAGGAAGCCAGGTTAGATACACACAAACACACACACACACAGTATTTACAAATACTGGGTTATCATTTCTTTATTCAACATTTTTAACTTAAATTGAAATATCAGTTTTGAATGCCTGATGATCTTAGTTGTACACAATTATATCATTTAATGTGTCCCTCACTTTCTGCTGCAGGCGGTTGGCTGCTCTGCAGAAGCGCAGAGAGCTCAGGGCGGCAGGAATCGATGTTCAGAAGAAGAGGAAGAAGAAGAGAGGAGTAGACTACAACGCTGAAATCCCATTTGAAAAGAAACCGGCATCGGTAATGACTGTTGATTGTTTCTGTCCATTTTAAACCGAACTCACAACTCCAGGACAGCGTTTGGGCTCAGCTTAAGCTTGTCATTTATGAATTGTTAATTGTGTTCACTTTAAGGGTTTCTATGACACCAGCATGGAGCAGTACAACCCTCTGGAGCCCAACTTCAAACGACTCCGACAACAGCACTTGGACGGAGAACTACGCAAGTCAGTAACAGTATACACCATATTTTATACACACAGTTTGGATAACACAGGAACACACACGAGGCTTACACAAATACAAAAGTACGATAAATACAAACCATAACTTTTTAAAAAACACAGTCGCGTTAGTACTGTTCAACTTCATGAATACAATGTTAAAGGTTAAACAGAAAAACTTGTGCTATGTGAAAAGCTATGTGATTAATGCACATTGTACATCATAAGGGGACACACCCAATTAAATTATGGTTTTCATTTATAAATCATTTCGTGTGTGTGTTTGTGGGTAGTGAGCAAGAGGAGAGGGACAGAAAGAAAGATAAACAGAAGATCAAGAAGAAGAAAGAGAGTGATCTCCCATCTGCCATCCTGCAGACCAGCGGAGTGGCTGAGTTCACCAAGAAACGCTCCAAACTGGTTTTACCTACACCACAGGTAACTGTGCTACTTTAAAGTCTTGCAAATCAACAATCTCTCGCCAATGTTGTTGGTTCAAAAACGCATCATGTTCATTCATATCCCATTTGATCTTCTTTATAGATCAGTGATGCTGAGCTGGAGGAAGTCGTCAAATTGGGTGTCGCCAGTGAGGTCGCCCGTCAAGCTGCCGAGGAGAGCGAAAGCGGGAGCTCGGCCTCCTCTGCCCTCCTGTCAGAGTACAGCGTCACCAACGCCATGTCCACGGGGCTTCGTACCCCACGCACCCCTGCTGCCCAGGACAGGATACTGCAGGTAACGGACACACACACACACACACACACACAGGATACTGCAGGTAACGGACAAACACACACACACACATACTCACACACACACACACACACACACACACATACACACAGGATACTGCAGGTAACGGACACACACACACACACACACACACACACACACACACACACACACACACACACAGGATACTGCAGGTAACGGACAAACACACACACACACATACTCACACGCAGGATACTGCAGGTAATGGACAAACACACACACACACACAGGATACTGCAGGTAACGGACACACACACACGTTTCACTATCTTTGTGGGGACCCGTCATTGACATAATGCATTCCCTAGCCCCTTACCCTAACCTTAACCATCACAACTAAATGCCTAACCTTAACCCTCACCCTAACCATAACCTAATTCTAACCCTAATCCTAAAACCAAGTCTTAACCCTCAAACAGCCCTTTAACCTTGTGGGGTCCAGCATTTTGGCCCCACAAAGCTGTCCGGACCCCACAAGTATGCTGTATTCCCCGGTTTTTGGACCCCACGAATATAGTTAAACAAGCGCACACACACAAACACACACTCTGAACATGTGGATACTTTAAACACACACACTGAATACATGAGCACTTATTTAAAGACTTGACATGCCACACACACTGAAGTCTTTAGATTCTCAAGTGAAAGTGTTTCTAGTCAGATGACCAGCACTTTAAAGGGATACTTCAGATTTTTTGAGTGCATTGTATTTTATCAGTGATGTTTCCTAAATTGAATTGGTTCATGACAGTTATGCTAAGCTAACCTGTCATTAATCAATAAGATCTAAACTAACAGTTACAATGTGAGCTACAAATGTATGTACAGCTCATAAAGGCAGAATCAGTATACATGTAGGCTATCCTGTAAAACAAAGGTATCTCTGTCACAACTCAAATGTGTATGTGTTATTATTTTTAGTATCGACTGATTTATTTCAAAATTGAGTTGAAGATAAAGCCCTCGAGATGAACCATCTCTTTTTTCAAGGGGGCACAAAGACATGGAAATGAACAGACATTTAAACAAAAAATAAATGCATTCATAATAGAGCCATCAATTTTCCTCCTATACCATTTGAATTTCATTCTGATTTTTTTTAAAATATTTGAATTATACCCATCTACATTTTGTTTTCACATGCTGGTTGGCCAAAGCAAGAAGGCCGAGATTTTTTTTTACTATTCAAATTATATTCAACTTCCCACATTTTGTTCCAACAGCCATAATAAATAATAGTATTGATAATAAACTAAACAATCCAAACGGCACTTTTAGATCTCTGATCTTTTGATTTTTGTTCTTTGTTTTCTGAACTGCTTTATTGCATACGAATACAAATGTTGGAAATATACCATCTTACACAGTCTACATACACATCTTTGGATATAAATAAACTTTCTTTAAGGTTTTCTATCTGTGTCTGTCTGTGTTTTCAGGAAGCCCAGAACCTGATGGCTCTGACCAACATTGACACCCCTCTAAAGGGAGGCCTCAACACTCCGCTGCACGAGAGCGACTTCAGTGGCGTGACGCCTCAGCGACAGCAGATACAAACACCCAACACAGTTCTCACTACACCATTCAGGTAACAATGCTCTCGACTCTGTACTGATACAACGCTGCACTTAACCCTCCTGTTCTCCTCGAGTCAAATTATTATTATTATTATTATTATTATAAGTTTCCGTGTCAGAAATTTGGGTTTGCATCAACCAAATTGCCCCAAAATAAGATGGTTGGTTTCATTCAACACTATCCACAAGTAAAATGAATGGCTACTTTTATTGAATTTTGGGTCTTTTATTCAGTTTCATAGGATGGTTTCAAAATAGTATCCTGACTAAACTTTCACATAAACCAGTCTGTGATGCACTCAACATCCTCTGGTCTGATCTTAACTAGTCAAAATAAATCATAATTTTTGCTTTTTATCAACTCAAAAATTTGATACAATTTCATATAAATGAGGTTTATTGACCACGAATTCCAAGAATAAGTGTAAAACTCGTGTGAACAAGTTGGTATTAGTGGTTTATATATTGGTGGTAGTGGGGGAAAAAAGCGTTAAAGGACAAAAACGTGGAAAACAACTTCATAGTTGACGGGAAGACAACACAAGGGTTAAAGGACAAAGCAGCTGGTACTGTAGATGTTAACCTTCACAATGTGATGGCATCTCTAACAGAACTCCAGGACAGGGTCAGGAGCAGGACGGCATGACCCCTCAAGCTGTAGGAGCGCTGACCCCGCGCGGTGCAGTGACCCCAGGTTTGACCCCTCTGCGCACTCCGCTGAGAGACAAACTGAACATTAATAGTGAGGAGCAACTGGCTGACCCCGCATACTCTAAACACCTGGTAATGACACGCTCCTTGTACACATACACTCACACTTACTTCTGAATATATGGAATTTCAACTGTAACGTCTGTTTTCTGATGCCGTGCTGTATGTTGTGAGTTGTAAATGTTCAAAACTAAATCCGCTGCTGCTTTGTCAATTTACTTTTTTTTTAACAAAAACATTAAATATTGTGAAAGACACCACTGTCACATTCTGGTTGTGCATTTTTTAAGTAAAATGAGAAAACGGATAGTTAAGTGCTTTCACTCTCCTCTGTCACACAGCAAAGGGAAAGCCTGCAGCAGCTGAAGCAGGGCCTGATGTCACTTCCTGTTCCCAAGAACGACTTTGAGATTGTTCTTCCGGAAAACGCAGAGATGGAACTCGAAGAAACGGAGGCAGAGTCGGGATTTATAGAGGACTCTGCAGAAGTAGAGGCACGCAAGCAGGTATGCACACACACACACACACACACACACACACAATGCTGTGGCACTTTAGAGTTTTGGTTAGGGGATAACAGGCTTTCTGTGAGTGCCTAGGTTTATACCTGTAATTCAAATAAAGCTAGTCGAACAAAGGTTCACTGTGTGTGTGTGTGTGTGTGTGTGTGTGTGTGTGTGTGTGTGTGTGTGTGTGTGTGCGTGTGTGCGTCAGGCTATACGGGATGCAGAAAGAGAGAAGGAGCTGAAGCTGCGACACACTGCTGTTCAGAGGAATCTCCCCAGACCCACTGAGGTAACAAATACACTCACTTTCTGAGGGTTTGATCAAGTTGACAATGTTAACACCACTGACCCTTTGACAAAGAAACAATAATTTTTCATTTTCTTGTGTAAACTCAAGTTCCAAACTGCAAAGACATTAATCAGATGATGATTAAAGAGATTTTCTGGTGTTTTTCTGACACCTCAAGTAAGTTTGTGTCAACTGTAAAAAAAAAACAATCTTACTCTTAACTTCAGCTGGCAATAATAAAAAGCTCTTTCAAAATCTCTAATTTATCGTCATGAAGTGTAAGTCATTGTGGGATGATGTGTCATTATTTGGATAATCCAGGAGGATGATGAGTAGCGTTGGGTACCGTTTGGATTTTTACGATTCCGATGCCCAACGGTACTTTTAAAACAATTCCGATTCCTAAACCGATTCTTGAAAAAGTGAATGGTTAATATGCCTTTACGTCCGTTTTGGTGAGCCCAGAGGGAAAATATGGCATTTTAAAAGTAGCCTACATTTATGGTAGCCAGCCAACGGTAGACTACAGAGAAAGTGTGATAATTTTACGTCCGTTTCGGAGCGACAGAGGGAACACATTGAGTGGAACCGAAATGAGGAACCAAAATTTGCGTTCTAATCCGGTCCGATTCCTACCGGTTGCGTAGGAACCATAGTGGAACCGGGTTTCGGTACCCAACCCTAATGATGAGTATGAATAAGTATTATTTGTATTAGCAGGATGATTTCAGCTGGTTACGGTTTGTCTCTGCAGGTAAACGAATCCGTCCTCCGTCCCACCTCCATGGAGCCTCTCTTGGACTTCCAGCTGGCCGAGGAGCTGATCAAACAGGAAATGATTACCATGCTGCATTACGACTGCCTGCACCACCCGTCAGCCAACGCAGCCAGTCAACTGCAGCGCGGCAAAACCAGAGGCCCCACCTCTACATCTAACAACGCTTCGCATATAACATACCTGGAATCACATTCCTACAAGCCAATCAGCACGGAGGAGATGGAGCAGGTAACGCACACAGCGCCAACACTGTTGTTTTCACTTCAGGAGTCAAACATATTAATCGACTGCTTGTTGGGTCATAAAAAAACGTGGTATGTATGTGAGATCTTGACAGTGATGGATGTCTAGTTGCAATACAACCTGTATGCAGATATTCTGTTTATAAGAAGTGGTTATAAATGATGTTGCGCACCCGCGTGGTGTGTTAATTAACAGGCAAAGGCAGCACTGGCAGCAGAAATGGAGGTGGTGAAGGCGGGAATGGGCCACGGGGATCTCAGCATGGAGGCCTACAGCCAGGTGTGGGAGGAATGCTACGGACAGGTAAGTCACCTAGCCCTTAAGAAGACTCCCTTCAGCTTCCTTCATCATAAAACCAGCCTTTGGTCAGCAGCTGTTGAATCGTCTGGTCTGCCTCTCTCTTTCTGCAGGTGTTATATCTACCCGCTCAGAACAGGTACACCAGAGCCAACCTGGCATCAAAGAAAGACCGTATCGAGAGCCTGGAGAAAAAACTAGAGGTGAGAAAGCACACAGACCCATGGGAAGTTATACAACTAGACCCTGAATTGGTCATTTTTTCTTCTTTTTTTAACATCTTTCTGTAACACTAAAGCACTTTTCCGCTTCGGTCCCCCTACAGGTTGGACGCGGAATTGTCCATTACCGCTGATGAACCACTGAAACGATTTTGGAATCATAATTTTAGGGCAAGTTTGCCAGATCGGGTAGCGGATCTGTAGTTTGAATGAGACAAAATGAGACATCACGACAGCGATAATGGACAATTCTGCTTCCAACCTGTAGGGGGACCGAAGCGGGAAAGTGCTTTAGTATTGCTTTAAAACGCTGATCTAAATTCTGTGGTCCGTGTGTCTGTCTGCCTCCAGGTGAACCGTGGCCACATGACCGCAGAGGCCCGGAGAGCAGCTAAGCTGGAGAAGAAACTCAAAATCCTGCTGGGAGGCTTTCAGTCCAGAGCCCTGGGGCTCCTGAAGCAGCACAATGAACTCTGGGAACAGGTACTGAACATGACAGTTTTAAATATTAGTCCCCCTTAAATTCTTAGCGTAATTGAGTGCATAGTCATATTTAATCAGAATAGATTTGTTGTTGGGTCCCCAGACATTAATGCCTTGTCTTTATTGTCATTTAACAGGGCTTATTAGTGAAGAATTAGCTAAAAGATGCATCTGTGAATATTAAATATTCACCCGAAATTGAGTGAACTGATAAGCTCCCTATTTTGTAGTCAGTTCTCCTGCAGACTGTAGATTATAGTGGCGTCCTAAACACTGTCATTCTTGGAAATTATAATAAATGAGTATTGTATTAATGCATTTTTTTTTGTTATAATAATGTTATACTCATGGTGTCCACCAGGTGGAGCAGTCAGCCACAGAGCTCCAGACCTTCAATCAGCTGAAGAAACAAGAGGATACTGCCATTCCCAGGAGAAAAGAGGCAATACATTTATGACACACACATGATTACTGTACAAGTGTATATTCAGTTAGCTGTTTCCAACATCCTTAACCCTGATCACATTAACCAATAAGTTTACAATATTTCAATGTTAAAACAATCGGTCAATTTGGATAACTGATTAATCATTTAGGTCAGCTAAAAGTATTTAACAACTGTTGATTTCGGCTCCTCAGATGTTAAAAAATGCTTGTTTTCATATCATTTTAAATTGAATCTCAGACAAAACACTTTAAAGGCTTTACCTTGGGACTAAAAAAATGTACAATAATGCCGACTTATTATAGACTGAACAATTAATTCATAAGATTAATTGTTTTCCCCTATATAATAAATATTCTGTTAAAGCTCTATAGCTTGTGAGAATTAAATGTGTGGAAGGCTGAGTAGCCCAAATATAAAAACCACCAGTAGATGACAATGTGTCTGACCTCATTCACAGTCTATAGATGTCTGTTGTGTCAACGCTCAGCAACTCCTGGAAAATAAGAGACTAAGCTCTGGATGTTGGTGTGAGATGATTTTTTTTGAGCCTGACTGTTTATCATCTTTCTGTGTGTGTTTTAGGCCCTGCGGGAGGACGTGGAGAGGCAGATGGAGAGAGAACGAGAACTTCAGCAGAGATATGGGGAGCTGCTGATGGAGAGGGAGGCACTGCTCAACAGTGCTCAGAAATACTGAGCCACACAAATGCTAATCATTCATACACACATGCTACACACACACTTAAATACTCACCATGGAGATATCAAGCTAACAGCTGCTCTGAGAAACAGACACCGATAAACACAAACAAGTTTTCATGCTCCTCCGCCTTCAGAGTCGTCGTATTATGAACCATTCTGACATTTTTTTCAACATTTGCGGTAATTTCAGAGATAAGCCCCGTCTCATGTTGCTATGTCGTCACAAGCTGAGTTTTGAGCATGCTCAGTAGTCTCTTGTGTTTCTGTATTAGTGACCAATAAAAGTTTTTTTTTTTTCAACAATGACAATGTTGTCTTTTTTTTTTTTTTTTTAGATGAGGATTAGATTTTACCCAAGTGTAAAAAAGAAATCTGGTGCTAACTCTTTGTTTCTGAAAAACAAAATGGTTCAAAAACACCGGCTTACTGAAAAGTCTTTATTACAACAATGGAACAAAAAAGGAAAATATTACAACAATGGAACAAAAAAGGAAAATATTCATGCACGTACATAAGAAGAATGTGCTGCATCTTCAGCAGGCGAGGAAGGCCATCCCATTTCTCCAATAAGCACTCTGAGAGAGGGGGGGAGAGATTTGTTGTAAACTACTCCCTCTATCAACAAACTTAAAACACTGGGGGAATACAAAGAGGTTTCTGGTAGAAATACTAACTTTCTACCAGCGAACTAGACTGCTGAAACATCTTATTTGTTTTCCCCATCTCTTACAGTGTGATCACACTTATTTCAGCCTAGGAATGATTTTAACCAATAACTTTCATATGATGTGAGTATTGTATTGAGAGACTTGTAAATACTCCAAACCAATCCATGAAATATGGAATGTTGTAGTGTGCCTCTGCCAAAATGTGAAAGCCTGATCAAAGTCATTTACAGTGTTGACATATTTTGTGTGTGTACATACTGTGTGTCTGTAGTTGTATCTTCTAATAGCCTCTCTGATGTGACAGGGCTGGATGGCTCCACTGGGAGGTTCCACTATAGCCGGACAACTCTGAAACAAATACTGTATTGATAACGATTACGAAATACTATACTATGACTTTTTTTCAACATACTATACTATGACTTTTTCACATTTTTTGACATACTGTACTATGATTTTTTTCTGACTATTTTCGACATTCTATACTATGACTTTTTGATGACTTTTCGACATACTATGCGTTTTTTTGACATACTATGACTTTATGACTTTCTTAAGTCTACGTACGTCATAAGAAAAGGCATAGTATAATATGTCATGAAAATGTCCTAGTTGCAGAAGATAATTGGTTCCATATTTGGATCACAACAGTCTACAACATCCTTACATACTTGGAGAGAACATGAAGAATGTAATTAGATCCTTAATGACACCCAAAATTATGAGCTATAACTTGTCTATAGCACAACAATGTTGAAGAAGATGTAGGGTAATAAATGTAGACCATTCCCATGTATTTGGCTTTGTCCTTGCTTTGTTAAGAGAAGACCAATATCTGCTGAAAATCTTGTAAGAAGGCCATTACGAAGTCAGAGCCACCAACTCAAGATGGATGGCTGAAACATTGGGTTTTATATATACATATTATTAATTATAATAAGCAATGTTGAGAGAAATGGACGATGTCAACGACAACATAAGAGAATGAACCACAAGAATAAATGGGTTTTGTGAAAAAAGGGCAATCCAGATCATGTCATGTTCTTTTTTCCTCTCTTTTGTGTGTATGTGATATTTCTGTAATGGAAAAGCAATAAAGAAGAAAGTATATAAAGAATGTCATAGTACAGTATGCCATAAGAAAATTCATGAAGATCATTGTATAGTATGTCATAAAAATCATGAAAAAGTCATAGTATAGTATGTCGGGAAAGAATTCATAGTATCTCGAAAAATGTATAAAACATCATACTATAGTATGTTTAAAACAATTATAAAAAGTCATAGTATAGTATGTCGAAAAAATGAATAGCATAATATGTGGAAAAAATTCATAGTATAGTATGTCGGAAGAATTCATAAAAAGTCATAGTATAGAAGTCGAAAAAAGCATAGTATAGTATGTCGAAGAAATTGTTTACAAAGTCCTAGTGTAGTATGTTTAAAAAAACTATAATGAAGTCATAGTATAGTATGTCTAAAAAAGTCATACTATAGTATGTTTACATTTGTTTTATAAAAAGTCATAGATTAGTATGTCGAAAAAAACTATATTATATACACACTATATTATGTTTTAAAAAATTATTAAAGGTCATAGAATAGTATGTTGAAAAAAGTCAGTATAGTATGTCGAAAAAAGTCATAGTATATGTCAAAAAACGTTATAAAAAGTCATAGTATAGTATGTTAAAAAAGTCATAAAAAAGAAAGTAAAAAAAAAAGGTCATAGAATAGTATTAGGGGTGCAAGATATATCGACTCAATATCGTTATCGCAATATCACGTAGCGCAATATTATATTGAAAGTGTTGCAATAAGTATGCAATATTTAGTTTATTTTGTGGAGCGCTGTGTCCCGTCCGTTGGCTGTGTGGCTTAGTTGTGTTCGATTTAGAACCAACTTGAACTGCTATAATGATCATGTTTCATTGGCCAGTTAGCGTGCCACTTGCACATGTTAGTGCACGTCAGCGCACGGGTCTACTACGTGACAAACCCTATGGAGCGTACCACGTGTGTGCATATTTCAACAGAGTGACAGTGTAAGTGAAGAAATAGATAGAGACAACAAAACGAAACGAATCAGAGAAGAGAAAGAAAAGTTGTGTCCTGTTCTCTTTATTTATATATTTTATCCTGTCCAACCAGTAAAACATGTCCTGTTCTGTAGACATGGTCCTTATTTATTTCTTCAGGTTGTACCAGTCAATATGACAGTCAGTTGAAATAACCCTTGTGTTGTAAGAAAACTTGTTTAATTTGTTATGAATCTATTTTGATGCGTTTTCCCGTAACTTTTGTAATTTTACATGTGTTTAAAAATATCGAAATTAATATAGATAAACCAATATTCATAATCGATATCGCAATATCACATTTTGTCAATATCGTGCACCCCTAAATAGTATGTCGCAAAAATTCATCAAAAAGTCATACTATAGTATGTTCACATTTTTTTTAATAAAAAGTCATAGTATGTTGAAAAAAGTCAAGAAAAAGTCATAGTATGTTTTTAAAAAATCATTAAAGGTCGCGTCGAAAGGAGCCAGTTGAGGTGGTTCGGGCATCTGGTAAGGATGCCCCCTGGGCGCCTCCCTAGGGAGGTGTTCCAGGCACGTCCAGCTGGGAGGAGGCCTCGGGGAAGACCCAGGACTAGGTGGAGGGATTATATCTCCAACCTGGCCTGGGAACGCCTCGGGATCCCCCAGTCGGAGCTGGTTAATGTGGCTCGGGAAAGGGAAGTTTGGGGTCCCCTGCTGGAGCTGCTACCCCCGCGACCCGTTACCGGATAAGCGGAAGAAGATGGATGGATGGATTAAAGGTCATAGAATAGTATGTTGAAAAAAGTCATAGTATACTATATCCAAAAAGTCATCAAAAAGTCATAGTATAGTATGTTGAAAAAAGTCATAGTATGTCGAAAAAAATCAAAGTATAGTATGTTGTGAAAAATTCATAAAAAAGGTAATAGAATAGTATGTCGCAAGAAGTCATACTATAGTATATTTACATTTTTTTATAAAAAGTCATAGTATAGTATGTCGAAAAAAGTCATAAAAAAGTTATAGTATGTCGAAAGTCAGAAAAAAGTCATCAAAAAGTCATAGTATAGTATGTCGAAAAAATTCATAGTATAGTATGTTGAAAAAGTCATAAAAAAAGTCATAGTATAGTATGTTAAAAATAGTCATAGTATAGTATGTCGAAAAAAAATCCAAGTATTGTAAAAAAGTCATAGCATAGTAGGTCGAAAAAAGTCATCAGTCATAGTATAGTATGTCGAAAAAATTCATAGTATAGTATGTCCAAAAAGGTCATAGAACAGCATGTTGCAAAAAGTCATAGTATAGTATGTCAAAAAAATTCAATAAAAAAGTCATAGCATAGTATTTCGAAAAAAACTCATCAAAAAGTCATAGTATAGTATGTCGAAAAAGGTAATAGAATAGTATGTCGAAAAACTCAACAAAAAGTCATAGTATAGTATGTCAAAAAAAATCATAAAAAAGTCATAGTATAGTATGTCGAAAAAGGTCGAAGAATAGTATGTCGCAAAAAGTCATAAAAAGTCATACTATAGTATATTTACATTTTTTTTATAAAAAATCATAGTATAGTATGTCGAAAAAATTCAATAAAAAAGTCATAGCATAGTATCTCGAAAAAAACTCATCAAAAAGTCATAGTATAGTATGTCGAAAGTCAGAACAAAGTCATAGTATAGTATGTCGAAAAAATTCATAAAAAAAGTCATAGTATAGTATGTTAAAAATAGTCATAGTATAGTATGTTAAAAATAGTCATAGTATAGTATGTCGAAAAAGGTCGAAGAATAGTATGTCGCAAAAAGTCATACTATAGTATATTTACATTTTTTTATAAAAAGTCATAGTATAGTATGTCGAAAAAAGTCATAAAAAAGTCATAGTATAGTATGTCGAAAAAAGTCATAAAAAAGTCATAGTATAGTATGTCGAGAGTCAGAAAAAAGTCATAGTATAGTATGTTAAAAAAAATCCAAGTATAGTAAAAAAGTCATAGCATAGTAGGTCGAAAAAAGTCATCAAAAAGTCATAGTATAGTATGTCGAAAAAGGTCGAAGAATAGTATGTCGCAAAAAGTCATAAAAAGTCATACTATAGTATATTTACATTTTTTTATAAAAAGTCATAGTATAGTATGTCGAAAAAATTAAATAAAAAAAAGTCATAGCATAGTATTTCGAAAAAAAGTCATCAAAAAGTCATAGTATAGTATGTCGAAAGTCAGAAAAAAGTCATAGTATAGTATGTTAAAAAAAAGTCATAGCATAGTATTTCGAAAAAAAGTCATCAAAAAGTCATAGTATAGTATGTCGAAAGTCATAAAAAAGTCATAGCATAGTAGGTCGAAAAAAGTCATCAAAAAGTCATAGTATAGTATGTCGAAAAAATTCATAGTATAGTATGTTGAAAAAAGTCATCAGTCATAGTATAGTATGTCGAAAAAATTCATAGTATAGTATGTCCAAAAAGGTCATAGAACAGCATGTTGCAAAAAGTCATAGTATAGTATGTCAAAAAAAATCATAAAAAAGTCATAGTATAGTATGTCGAAAAAATTCAATAAAAAAGTCATAGCATAGTATTTCGAAAAAAATCATAAAAAAGTCATAGTATAGTATGTCAAAAAAAATCATAAAAAAGTCATAGTATAGTATGTCGAAAAAGGTCGAAGAATAGTATGTCGCAAAAAGTCATAAAAAGTCATACTATAGTATATTTACATTTTTTTTATAAAAAATCATAGTATAGTATGTCGAAAAAATTCAATAAAAAAAAGTCATAGCATAGTATTTCGAAAAAAAGTCATCAAAAAGTCATAGTATAGTATGTCGAAAGTCAGAAAAAAGTCATAGTATAGTATGTCGAAAAAATTCATAGTATAGTATGTCAAAAAAAGTCATCAAAAAGTCATAGCATAATGTCGGAAAAATTCATAGTATAGTATGTCAATAAAATTCATAAAAAAGTCATACTATAGTATATTTACATTTTTTTTTTATAAAAAGTCATAGTATAGTATGTTAAAAAAAGTCAGTATAGTATGTCGAAAAAAGTCATAAAAAAGTCATAGTATAGTATTTTGGAAAAATGTATTAAAAAGTCATAGTATAGTAAGTCGAAAAAAGCATAGCATAGTATGTCAAAGAAATACAATTAATAATTAAAAAGTCGTATTATAGTACGTTTAAAAAAATCATGATGAAGTCTTAGTATAGTATGTCGAAAAAAGTCATAAAAAAGTCATACTATAGTATGTTTTAAAACATCATTAAGAGGTCATAGTATAGTATGTCGAAAAAAATCAAAGTATAGTATGTCGGAAAAAAGTCATAAAAAAAGTCATAGTATAGTATGTAGAAAAAAAGTGATAAAAAGTCATAGTATAGTATGTCGAAAAAGTCATCAAAAAGTTATAGCATAGTATGTGGAAAAAATTCATAGTATAGTATGTCAATAAAATTCATAAAAAAGTCATAGTATAGTATATTGAAAAAGTCAGTATAGTATGTCGAAAAAAGTCTTAAAAAAGTCAGAGTATAGTATTTTGGAAAAATTCATAAAAAGTCATAGCATAGTATGTTTTAAAAAAAATCATTAAAATGTCACAGTATAGTATGTCGGAAAAATTAATTTAAAAAAAGTCATAACATAGTATGTCGAAATAATTAATTAAAAAAGTCATAGTATAGTATTTCCAAAAAAGTCATAAAAATTATAGTATAGTATGTCAAAAGAGTTTATTAAAAGTCATAGTATAGTATGTCGAAAAAATTCAAAGTATAGTATGTTGAATTTTTTTTTTATTGAAATTTATTGAACATTTCTGGTACACTATATTTTAGACTCAGACACTGTGTATAACAAAACAGAAACGCTTAAGAGGGTTGCAGATCAAACACACCTTTTTGCGTTTCCTCTGTCTCCCTCGGCCGTCCAGACTGCCGTTACCCTGTGGGAGGGATTTTGATGAGTGGGAGGAGCTAGGCGTGGAAGGGGGAGTGGCTTCAGGTGAGTCTGGATCCTTCTTTACCTGGAAAGATGGAAGACACATGTTATTTACTTACTTAAAACATAACTGTAGTACTCCAGTTTAGGTGATAACATTTGTGAGAATGTGAGAGTGACATTAGTGTGTGTCATACCTCAGTGTGTGTGTTGTAGTGGATGTAGCTGGCAGAAATAACACGACCGACGGGATTTGTTTTCGCAGTCATTTCTTGCTTTACCAACAGAGACAAATCCACAATCTGAACAAGGAGAATGACAGAACCACTTTATAACACTGGGAGGTTT
The DNA here is from genome assembly GCF_008315115.2 of Sander lucioperca. Taxonomy (NCBI): domain Eukaryota; kingdom Metazoa; phylum Chordata; class Actinopteri; order Perciformes; family Percidae; genus Sander; species Sander lucioperca. The sequence continues at coordinate 30,689,797 of NC_050187.1, forward strand.
TTCACTACACGTAGAAAGTTAATAAAGACATTAACAGGATATGTGCGACGTCATGGTTCAACATGTTACCTGGGCAACAGTCTCATAGGCCAGGTATGACAAGATCTCCATGGAGATGCTGTTGGGTTTCAGCTCTAAACTGCTGCAGTCTAGCCAGTCCCGAAACTTTGACGCCTTCTTAGCTGGAAGGCCACACACACACACACACACACACACACACACACACACACACACACACACACACACACACACACACACACACAGAATTTGCTTTGTGTAGTTTTGGCACTATTTTGAAATGCTTAACTAAAATAAAACTACCCTATTGATTTTCATCATCGGGTCATGTTTAAGAGACACATTTCTTATTATATATTTTTATCTTGACATGTGATATCTCATAATACAGTAAGTTCATTGGGTTTTGTACTGAAACAAATAGTCGATTAATCAATTAGCCATGGGACGGAACAATTTTGATAATGGATTTTTTTTTAAAGTCAATGAGCAAATAAAAAAGACAAATGTTTGTCAGTTACAGCTTGTCTAATGTGAGTATTTGTTGCTTTACTCAGTTTTATATTATTGGAAACTGAATATATTTGTGTTTTGGACTGCTGATTCGATAACGAAAGTAATTTGAAGACGATTTGGGCATTTTTTCCTCTTCAAACGTCTTTCATTTTAAAAACTAAACAATCAGGTAATCAACAGATAATAAAAAAAGGCTCGACATTCAGTATTTGTACTCCTGTGTGCCTGTTCTGCTACAAGGAACATTACTTGAGATGGTTTTTGATTGGTTCCTTGAATGATCTGCACCGGAAACTAATCGTATAATTGTAATTAATGACAATAATATTTGGTAATTATAGGCAGTTAGGACAGGCCTACTCCTATCTATGGGGCAAAGCCTAGCTCTACAAACAATATCTCTTTGGCTTTATTAACTTCCTAAATCTAGGATCATTAGAGAGAAACTTACCAAAGCTGAGCTGTCTACTCTCACAGAACTCAGAGTACTGAGTCTGGTCCATAGTTCGAGTCTGACGCTCCAAACGCTGAAGATACAGAGACACAACAATTAATAATTAAAATCATCATCATCATCAATCCCAAAAATGAGTTAAATGTACTGTTGTCTACAGTCAAATTAGTGCTGCCAGTGTGTCATGGCTGAAGACATCATGATAACCTCTGACCTCCATCCGCTCCTGTTTGACTGGATCTACTTCGTGTCGCTCAGCCAATGACAGGAGCTCGCCAGTCTGATCCATCCACACCAGAAAATCCTGGGCCAATCGCTGCCTCCGCTGGGTACCGCCGGCAATACCCGATTTGTCTGCAAACACACACGACACAAAAATAAAATAAAAGCCAAGTTTATTTGAATCTGATATTTGGTTCTCAAACATGTATTTGAAACCAGATGTGCTGTAAAACAAAGTAATCAGAGGTCAGGTTGCAGTTTGACAACATAATGAATCAACATAATGAATTAAAACACAAATCTTAGCAATACGGGGGAAATGAATATTGTTTCAAGGCTGTAAAAGCAGTAAACTGTATGTTCATCTGATTATCAAGCTGTTCTTCCAATAAAGGCTCACAACAACATCTCATTTTGTCATCACATTTTGATTGATTAATCCAACATCAGCTGCCGTGGATGTGTATGTGTGAGCGTGCACATACCTGTTTCTTGCAGCGTTTCTTCATCCTCCACAGTTTTGAGTAGTTTGGATTTATAATCTCTAAACTGGAGATATTTTAACAATCTAGCCACCTTCCTCTGGTTAGCAGACAGAAAAAGAGAGAGAAAGTGAAGAACAGAATAAGAAAGATAATATTATATATATATATATATATATATATATATATATAAATACACACTCAAATATATGGGACATAGTACAAAAATGATATGCAGACAATAACCCAAACCAGTAAGAAATAAGCAGAGATAGTGATTTGAATTTGGTAGAGATTTGTAGTTGTTTCATTAGTGAGAGAACTACATATAGATAATTCATATCATATTAATAATTAATTAATTAATTAAGGAGGAGGATTAGCGAGGTCCACCTTTTAGTTTTTTTCCCCCTTGCATTTAGTTTTCTTATTTCTTATCGTTATCTTTTGGGTGTTCTTGCCTTGGGCCGCCCCCAGTGCTTTAGGAGGGAGCCAGTTTATTGTGAGTAGGGTTGGGTACTCAAACGGTTCTGATGTAAACGGTAGTAACTAGACCGAATAAGAACGAAAATTTCGGTTCCTCATTTCGGAGCCTGACTTTTTTTTTTTTTTCAGAAGCATCGCTGCACGGGAGGCTACGTTACCGTTAGCTAGTAGCTGGATTAAAGACAATGGTTAAAATGCTGACAGCTTACATTAAGCGGTGTAAAGTGTGACTGTATTTCCCTGTAGAGGATTCCAACACCGGGACGTAACAGTCCGCAGCTGCCGTTGTTGGAAAAACAACACAGACGGTGCGTTCACTTGAAACTCGCCAGCCTTGTGGTGCATTCAAAGTTATTGGAAAATACCCTTTTCCAATCTGGTGCTTGTTTTTGTCGTTTAGCAGCAATTTACTGTTGAAATAAGTCATTGTTATAAGTTATTGTCATTACATTATAAATCAATCATTTAATTTTGACCATATGGCCTTAGCAATAAACAAGCCATTCTTTAATGTCGCCAACTGTTGTTTTGTGCTCCTTTTTTATATTTTATATTATATACCCAACCCTAATTGTGAGTGGGTTATTATATTGTTGTTGGGTTTCTTTTCTTTCTAATTGTAGTTGAAAGGACCCAGCCCTCACCTAGTCGCCCCATGCTAGTCTGGTTTAAGTCTGGTTTTTTTTTTATTCAATAAGAATCCTTCATGATATAATGTTTTGTGTATTTTATGTGCTGTTTCAGTGTGTGTGGGTCTTGTTTACCTTGTCCCTCCTCATCAGGAACAGGATGTCCTCCGGTGAAATGACCCTCGACCCACGAAGAGACGCCCCCTCGCAGGCCTGATGCAGCTGATAAATAAACCAATCACTTTAATTAGCATTATTGCACATAACTTACACTCCTTTTCATAACAAAGTATCTCCACACTGTAGTATTGCTACTTTTACTTAAGTAAAAGATCGGAGAAACTTCTTCCACCGTTATGCCTATGTACAAGTGTACTGTATTTGCGTTACCATAGTAATGAGCTGCGTGTGCACAATATCCTCCACCAGAGCTGCAGTCTCGTGCAGAGGCCTGCGGGCGTCTCCCAGAGCAAACCTGAAGCACAAAGACACAAAATATTAATCACAGTGACGTTTCAAGTGAATCCTCTGAAACAGTGAAATGCATTTAGACTGCCGGTGTTGATGAGCTGCTAATTGTTACAAGTCGAAGCTTAGTAACAATTTTAAAAGCGTTTATATAAAAATTGTTTGACTTTGTTTCGGGAGCATCTGAGAGATCACTTGTCAATTTAGTGGTTCAGCAGTATTGGGAAAGATTAAGCTTATTCTAAATTCTCAATTCTTTTCTAATCAAGCTGCCGTTTCTGTTTCTGCTGCCAAAATGTGAAACTGCATTAGCAGCAACATATAACAGCTTCATGGAGTTGGCAGGATGATCTTGTATTATGTTGTACCAAACAATAAAGTTGATGCAGACATTTATTTCATTTATTGATATGTAAATATCATACATTATTTAATTATTTAACTCATAAAATGCTGACTAAATTAGCACTTTACAGCTATAAACTGAGTAATTGTTATTAATGCACTTAAGTTAAATATAGCTAGGTATTATTAAACATCAATAATTTTGTGGTACCAACTGAAATGTGTCTGTAGCACTAAGTACCAAGAACTACATGCAAGCTGGATTTAAATGCTTGTACAGAGTTGTGCTGGTGTTTACATTTTCTTGAACTGAACAGTTTCTGATTCAAAACTAAATTCTGACAATTTTAGACTGAATTTCGACTACTTGTGTTTATACAACAATTCAGATTTATGAAAATTGTTAAATGAAAAACACGGTTTTGTAGAAAAATATGGCATCTGCACTGGGGATGCGCGATATTGACAAAATGTGATATTGCGATATCGATTATGAATATTGCGATATCAATATTACTTCTGATATTGTTAAACATATGTAAAATTACAAAAGTTACGGGAAAATGCATCAAAATAGTGAACACTGAGACTTTTGTACGGCTCTGTAGTGCGGCTGGACCACAGGTCAGTCATGGATTAAAAATATTCAATATTTCCGACTCCAAACTCTGCCTCATGCCTCTAGATGTGGGCAGTGGTGGAGGAAGTACTGAATCTCAGTACTTATGTAAGTAAAAGTACAAATAACCAGACACATATTTACTTTAGTAAAAGTAGAAGTACCACAATGGCAACCCTACTTAAGTAAAAGTACCTGATTTTAAATGTACTTTAAGTATTAAAAGTAAAAGTACTTGCATAACGATTTATTCTCTTAATGTCTATATTCTAATAATTAAAAAAAAAAAAAAACAGTAGGCCTATGGGCTGTGGCATTTTAATTAAGTTATTTTTAGGTTAATTTAATTGTGCTTACCATCTTTGGCCCAGTTTACATTAGAGGTGTGAATCTTCACTGATCTCCCGATTCGATTACGATTATCATGTCTGCGATTCAATTCGATATCTCGATGCATCACGATGCGTACAATACATTTTTCTATTAAAGCCATATAGGATATTTAATTCATAGCTTTTCAAGCTTCAAAAACAAAACATTCTGCAGTGCTCTAATACTAAATAAATTGGATACATAAAACTACAGCACTGAGCACATGGCACTTCCTGAATGTGCAAAACATAACAGAATATGTAAACAGAAAGGTTGTTAGGCCTACATTAAATTGTAAACAGAAATAATCGATTATGGCCAGGTCGATTATCGATGCAGCATCGTCCATGTCCACGATTCGATGCATCGATTATTTGATTAATTTCAACACCTCTAGTTTACATTCTGACTTACAATTCTGGTTATCTATCAGGGTGATCTGCATGAAGCTCGACTTTGCATTATTTCCCATGGGACAGTGAATGCTGCACACATTTATTTAGCGAGAACACACAGGCTTGGACAACAAGTATGTGGCTTCACAGCTGAGGGGGACCGGGAGCGTTTTTAAGATATACGGGTTGTATATTAACCCTATGTGAACGGATGCTTCACATATGACCAAGCAGAGTATCGGGAGCAGCAGCAGTAACAGGAGCAACGGTAGTACCGGGAGCGGTACGCGCCTGGCCAATAAATGCTATTGAAGGGCGGGTCTTGGTGTGGCCATAGTGGGATTCGTAATATCGCGAGTGGCACCAGTAGCTGGACGGCCGCTGCTGAAGGCTTCCCTGCGGACTGCAAACGTGTGACGGTCAGGAAGACGTTTTGGCAGGGGGAAAAACTGATCAGAAAATGTAACGGAACGTTGTAGAAATGTAGTGGAGTAGAAAGTATAGATAATTGCTGCAAAATGTAACAAAGTAAAAGTCAAAACTATGCACTATTGATTCACAAACACACACACTGAGGTCGACAGGCCACACACGCACGCACACACACACACACACACACACACACACACACGCACGCACACACACACTCTCTCTCTCTCCCTTTACACACACCACAATTTGGCCAAACCTCAATTTGCATCCAAAGAAGCCACTTCCATGATGGCAGTCTAAACTAAACCCACATCCTGAAGCTCTTTCCTTCTCTCATTGTTTCTCTTTCCCTCCGTCTCTCTGTCACCAACACCAGACAGCCCTCCTTGTGGTCTCTCCGCTCCCCCCCCTTATCTGCGCTGTGATTGGCTGTTTGCTGCTGTCAACCACGCAGGTGAGACACACTGGATTTGGTTTGGGGTTGTGGGCAGGAGGGCCTCAGGCTGAGCGTTGGTTTTAGGTTTTGGGGTTTAGTTGGGTTTCAGCCTCTCTGACCACCGCCACCATCTCTCTGCAGCCACACACACATAACACCAGGTGAGTACCCCCAAAACACACACTCACACACACTAATGAGAGGCCACATCACGTATTTTACTTCTTTTGAAAAACCCACAGAAAGAGCAAGAATTTGTGACAAAAAAAAATAATTCCATGTGGTTTGTGGAAAAGTTGTCTTTGTCCTTTGTTTTAATTTAACTTGTATATTTAGAAGATTAATTTTCTCCTGTGATCAAATGTTTTGAAGAAGACAACTGTGCCAACTGATTTCAGGAAATAAATAGTACTTATTCTTTTGTTAAACTATACAATATGTTTAGTCCTTCTTCTACTGCAAAGTAGGGCTGCAACTAATGATTATGTTTTACTATTGATTCATCTGAAAATTATTTACTTGATAAATTGATTTAGTGTTTTTCCATAAAATGTCAGAGAATTTACTGGAGAATGAACCAGGTCATATTAGCTATTTTGCCTAAAAATGTCAGAATAGATTATCCAATTTGTTGATAATAATGTAAATTTTTTTGAATAGCTGATTCGTTTTATGTTGATCGACTTAGCGATAAATCGAAAAATCGTTTCAGCTCTACTGCAAAGACAGTTTAGGTCAAATGAGGCCATTCATTTCAGCTACACTTCATGTTAAACGCCTTTATTGTGTACTTGCTGCATTTAGTCCGTTAATAAGTCCATTAGGGGTTTTGAAATTAATCATTGCATCGATGCATTGCGATGCGGACCTGGACGATTCTGCATCGATTCACTGACAGACCATAATGGATTATTGCCTGCTGATGTTACTTGTTTGATTTTCTGGTTGCTGTTTTTTAGTTTTTGCCTTTTGTCTGTTGTCTGCTGTGTTCAGACTCCGCTACATTCAGGAAGTGTCTTTTTTTAAGAGCAGATACAACAAAAAGGGGAGTTCATATATATCTGACCGCTTGAATTTGTCGATGAAAACCATGTGTAGCAATCTATAATAATACTGAGGAGGCATATCAAATGGATATCGAATCGATCCATACTTTTTGGAGTCTTAACTAGATTGTAATGTTGTGAACTGAAAGTCTAGTGACGAATCGATATCTTAAATGTGCACTGATCGTTACTAAGGGATGATGTTATTGTGATATTTCTTTCACCTGCCTGTGAGCCATTTCTATGTGATTTGACATACCTTAACAGTGCCATCAAAATGACGGGTTGTGGACTGTTTAAAGACATCTGTGTTTCAGTTTCTATCAGGTAGTTTATCATTAGCGAAACACTTCCTCTGTCTTTTGTTAAACAGGTTTCGATGGCTTCAAACAGTCTGTTCAGCAGCAGCCCAATGCTGTACTGGGGTGAGTCTGTGTGTGTGTGTGTGTGTGTGTGTGTGTGTGTGTGTGTGTGTGTGTGTGTGTGTGTGTGTGTGTGTGCGTGTGTGTGTGTGTGTGTGTGTCTTACATCATGCTTTGTAGCTCTGGGATGAAATTGGTCCTGGAAGCTGGACGGTCTTTAGAACTGGAGGCTGCTGAGCCAGCCATGGGACTGCTCATAACCACAGCCACCTGATGACATGAACAGAACAAAGAAACAAAGCTGCATTACACTATGAAACTAAATTAAAGGTTTAAACATTTCAGCGGCGTCCGTTGGTGACGCCCCTTTGGAAATGAGCTGTTAATGAACCTTCCCCAGACCCACTCTCAGTTACAACTGAGAAGGGTCTGGTGTCAACCAGGATACAATTCTGGAGAAACGTTGTTGAAATTTGAACTCAACAGCCAGACACCTCTCCTGTCACTTCTCCTTCAGAACGTTAGCATGTGCCAGATTTACCATCCCACTCACTCCCACTGCCTTTCTCTTTAAGGCAGTTACACACCAACCAGACGGCCGACCCTCGGCAGAAAAGGCAGTTGGACTGATCAGTCTCCCCGAGTTGGTCAAAAAAGTGCCTCGGAACACACCAAAGCGACGAGAAGCAATGCGTCTCCATAACAGCAGGTGGCGCTAATCTGTATTGTCGCCCAAAAAATGAAAACCGGCAGCTGATTGGACGAACGCGTCATGGCGGCTTGTTCAGAATAAGATCTCATATTGTACTAAAATAGTTCACTGTTTCTGAAATCATTTTAAGCGAGAAATAGGCTATACAGTTGCTGAATCTGTCTTCATTTCAGATTGACAAAGGTCAGTTTAAAAGATTTTCATCAGATTTTGAGAGACTCATTCCGCTCGACATTTCCGGGTGAGTCCCGACTGCCCTGTCTCCGACTGAGCATGTCAGGTCGGCCAAAATAAAGGCCAACAGCTCCTCTGACGGACGACGGCACGGAACACACCGAACAGACTCGAGTCACCGACCTCGCCAGACTGTCCAACGGCCGATTATCGGCCTGGTGTGTAGCTGCCTTTAAAACACCCATGGCCTTTCCCCTGTCCTGTGCACAAGCACGAACGGAATAGCATTGTGTGGCTCGGTCCGACTCTGACCCACTTTTTTGGTTTCCCATGTACAGAGACAGGGCTGTGTACCGAATTATTGTTCAATGCACACACATAACGGACAGCAGACCGTGAGGAGATATTCACTGAATTTAACAAAGTAACAAGTGTATTGGATTAGAATTGCAGGCTCCACCTTTAACTAAAAAAGCATTACAGCTCACCCTCACACAACATGTATCACATATATGCTGCACTTCCAGACACATTTCTGTAAAACTAACCAGATAGCATGTGTTGTATATCAGTAAGTTTAATTATTTTCCCAGCAGCACAACTGATAATAAAAAGGCTGCCCGACTATTTCAGTCTGTAAACCTGTCAACAATGATCCTGATGCTATAGCTGCATCATTATGTAGTTTATCGTAAGAAACGTAGGTGTTGCTTTACTCAAAGTGTCTCAGTCTCACATCTTCTCTTGCTTTGACAACACCTGATTTCCACACAGGAGATCTTTAAATCTTAAACTAGACAGATTCTGTAAATTCTGATTCAGCCAGTCTTTCTTGCCAGATTAAAGTAGATTGCTGAATGCATACTGACTCTCTGCGATTTCAAACACACCCAGCACTTTATTATTTACTGTATTGATGTTTTTAAATCACACACACTGATGATGTGTACCTGCTCTTTGTTCCCTTCAATTGTTTTTTAGAGTTTTTTTGGATTTTTTAAATTCTGTGTTTTGTGAAGCCAAAGACAAGGTTTCACAAAATGTTGTTCCAAATTAACCAACAACCATTCTTGGTTATGACGAAGCTATGCGCTCAACTGCCGGTTTATAAGATACACCCTTGCTAAAAGTAATGCAGTCTAATACAAGAGTCCTGCTCTAAATCCTTCCTTGATGAAGGTTATAATGTTCAAACTGTTTTTAAGAGGTGTTGATTCTGTTGATTGGTCATTTGGGAGGATGTAGTTAGGGGTGCTGATGAATTGTATTGTATTGTTAAGTGAAAACCATGACATTGCCGGACTAATTTATGTATTAGACTAGCTAGCATTAGTTTTAGCTAGGTTTAACTAATAAACTGACAGCTGAGTGTAGATATAATGAATGACAGTGCTGAAACAAAATTCTGTTGATGAATTATATCACAAAATGGCGCAGCAGCATCCCACCTAAGCAAATTAAACCTGCTCTCCCACACATAGATACAAAAGTCAATGTCAACAAAACTGTCACGGTTGTGAATACAGTCTGTAATGTACACTTTGGCATCATTTAACCGAAACAAAACTAGTCAGCCCTGTAGTACAGAACAGAAGCTGGGCCAATAGCCTAAAATAACAAGATAGCAGAACATATTCGAGGCAAATCAACACAGAGTATTCACACACAGAGGTACAGAGGGGACAGGTGGTGTGACCGCAGGAACTTCCCCTCCCCGGCAGTAAAATCTGAATGATAATACAGCGAAGTTCCCTCCTATTCAAACACTGCGGTGAATTAAACACAATGCAGTGAGAAGAGAAAAAAAAAGGAAAAGCTGACAGAAGGAGAGGAACGGAGAAAGAAAAGGTCCAAAAATTGTTTAAAACTCTCACCAAAATCGTTCAAGAAAGCGTTGGTGCTGCTACTGTTGACGCTTTTCGATTTAATTAATTTTCGGCGCGACTTGATGACGTGAATCGAATTTACGAAGCGCGGCGTTTTGGTAGTTGTAGTTTTCTCCACTTTCTGGCCAAAAACGTCCTTTATCGTCTAATAGTTTCGTTTTGTTTGTTTTTTACTTTGGGAAAATTGTAACACATCCCAATTGAATCATTCCTACTATCACATAAACACAGAATAAAGTACATTAAAAATATTTCTTTTTACTTTAACCAAATTACATCAAGATTTGAGCTGATTTCTTACTTGAACTTAAACTTGGTTTATTTGATTAAAGATTGGGACCCAATAGCTGCAGCACTGATGGTTCACACAACAAATAAACAGGTCTTGCTTGACCTTGGTTGCAGATTATAATGGCTCATGGAAGTTTGTTTGTGTTATACAGAGGCTTTAAACCACAGTGAACGAAAAATACTTAAGACCCTGATTAAAAAAAAAAGTGATATATTTTATAAGTATTTTGGAACGATGAGGAGTTTGGAGCTGACTTGGAAAAGTTGCATATAAAATGTAGGCTGAAAGACATAAGGACTATTACTGCTGCTTGTTTCTCTACCTCTGCTCTCACTGTGCTTTTTAGGAATTTAGGAATTAGTGAACATGGCAATGTTTTTGTATTATAACTGTATGCAGTCTTTGTTGACCACATGAATTTTAATTTCAGAAAAAATCATATTAAAGAAAAAAAAAGGCTAAAACTTCAGTTCTCTTTCTGCTCCATCTCAGATCCTGTGGTGAAGCGCCGGCCAACACCATCACCCACCAACCGCCAACTGGACGACCAGGAGGTAAGGTCCCTCCACCAGCGCAGCACAGCGCCACCCAGGGGCCTGGTGCAGACTGACAGCCCAAACTTCCTCTGCAGCAGCCTGCCGCAGCACTGGAGGTGTAACAAGACCCTGCCGAGAGCATTCACTGTAAGCAATCATCTATCTATCTATCTATCTATCTATCTATCTATCTATCTATCTGTCTGTCTGTCTGTCTGTCTGTCTGTCTTTCTATCTATCTATGTATCTATCTCTGTCTGTCTGTCTGTCTGTCTGTCTGTCTATCTATCTATCTATCTATCTGTCTGTCTGTCTGTCTGTCTGTCTGTCTGTCTATCTATCTATTTATCTATCTCTGTCTGTCTATCTATCTATCTATCTATCTATCTGTCCATTCATATATATGTCCATTCATCTATCTGTCCATCTATCCATCTCTCTCCATCCTCCAGGTAGTTGCCCTGGGCAATGACGTGCCAGATGGCGTGGTGGTCACAGTGATGGCTGGCAACAGTGAAAACAGCAGCGCCGAGCTACGCAACGCCACAGCGACCATGAAGCAAGGCTATGCCTACTTTAATGACCTGCGCTTCATAGGTCGCAGCGGGAGAGGTAGATGGACAGATACTCTACTGATACAATAATTACATGTAACATAAATAAACATGCAGAGGCCTCATTTCAAAGTGAATCAACAGTAGTTATGAGGAATGTAGTCTGGCATGTCAAGCTCTATCACCACAGCGCTGTGGAGTAGGGCTGGGCAATATATCGATATCGACATCAATATGTGAAGCTAGATATCGTCTTAAATTTTGGATATCGTAATATCGTGATATGACATAAGTGTTGTCTTTTCCTGGTTTTAAATGCTACATGACAGTAAAGTGATGTACTTTTCTGAACTTACCAGACTGTTTTAGCTGTTCTATTATTTGCCTTTGCCTGTCATTATATCCACATTATTGATGATTATTTATCTAAACTCTCATTGTGTAAATATTTTGTGAAAGCACCAATACTCAACCCAACAATATCGCCGCAATATCGACATTGATGTATTTGGTCAAAAATATCGTGATATTTGATTTTCTACATATCGCCCAGCTCTACTGTGGAGTAAGGTCTGGCTTCTCCACACATACATTCTGGGATAGGAGAAAAAAAACGCTCTGGGTTGTTTGCATATCTTTAAACCAATCACAATCGTCACACTCGCTAAGCTCTGGACGCAGCGACTGTGGCTCTGCAAAATAGTCTCGGGAAGGAACTTGTTTTGGTGGAACATTTGCACCCCGCAAAAGAAAACGCCACATACAATATTAAATGAATTTAACTGTTCACACAATACAGTAACGTGAGCTATATAAATTAGCTGATACATGGTTAAACATAATTTGCTCTTACCAGTGTATCGCCGTGTGTACTACGTCCATAGCAAATCCCCAATCAGTCCCAAAACGTCCCAGTTAGGGAGTAAATGCCGTAAATATATTCTTTGTAAATCTTTACAATAATTCCCTGAAAGAACCAAGCAGGCCTGCCTCATTGTAAAATCCAAATTTTCTTCAAAACTTGCCATTTTCAGTGTGTAGCTTGCTAGCTCGAAGTTTGTTGTTGAAGCAAAGGAATTTTGAGAACGGCAACACACAGAGAGAGGAAGGTGAGAGACATGCAGCGCGTAGGTCAGGCAATTATCCTGGAAATGTACTTCCGTTGATCCAGACTATAAGGAACAAGTCACATTGGAGGGTCAACACGTTGAAGAAAACATAGTAGCCTATCATCCTCACCTAATCCTCCTTTGATTTCCACCTTTTTTCATTTAAATTCCCTCCCTCACACAGAAATTTAGCATTTTCTTACATTACTTTTGTCTTTCCATCTATGCTGCAATATGAAGGGCTTTGCCTTGTAACTCAGACAATTAAGTTAGAAGGATAAACAGAAAGAAGACAGGATACTTTGTCAATTAGTTATCGATCATAGACTCCCAGTCAAGGATATCTGTATGACACAAAACACAAAGTTTGTCCCAGACAGCTTTGCAGTCAATCTTTACAACATACTGTATGACACCCTCTATCCTTAGATTGAAAAAAAAACCTGAGATAAAACTGACTTCATTTATAATTAAACTGCAATTGTCAACTTAAATTAAGTTTAATACCTCTATAGTTTCCTGTACATGTGTTATTTTTTTCAGGTAAGAGTTTCACAATTTCCATCAATGTGCTGACCTCGCCGCCTCAGATCGCCACCCTACAGAGAGCCATCAAGGTCTCTGTGGATGGACAGCGGCTGCCAAGACGTCAGTACACACTGGAGAAAATAACAACATGTTTTATCCAAAGCTTTCAGTCAGAATTACTCTGACTCTCTCTCTCTCTCTCTCTCTCTCTCTCTCTCTCTCTGTGGACAGGACCGAGGCAGAAGGAGGTGAAGTCAGGAGCGTTCAGGTCACCCACCAGCAGCACTGCATCATCAGGTTTGTTGTATAAATCCTTATTTTTTAAACTAGAAACCAACTATGTTATTGTTAACTTTCACATACAGGTCTGAAAATATGCAGCAGTGTGCAAATGTACAGCGTCTCCACAAAAGTAAAGTTGTATCGAACTGGTGTATTTTTTTTTTTGCATAAAATTGTGCCTAATGTTTTTATCCACAGTAAAGTAACTGTACTTGCACAGCGTACAGTATACTG